>NW_027069624.1:508734-537033 GCF_002906115.3 Quercus suber | reverse complement strand
TCGGGAGATCAGTAAGATTTCTCGATCGATCCACAAGTGTCGAGACAGGTGTCGAGAAAGAAGACACAAAACACAATAAAGAATCTCGATCGATCCATCAGTGTCGAGAATCTATCGAGGGGACAGAAACTTTCTGATCGATCCATCAGGTGTCGAAGAGGTGTCGAGATTGCGATAAGAAACGGCTTGAGAAGCTCGACAGATGACCAGGTATCGGGAGGTGTCAAGGAGGTGTCGAGCCAGTAGTAAAAAGCAGTTTTTCGAGAAGGGAAAAACACAGACATGAATGCAATGACCAACAATCTATGTCAACAAAAGATATAAAGCAATAAACTTACAAAAACAAATCTCTCAACAGAAAAATATTAAGCACATGGATCCTCAGAAACACACACACACACTAAACAAGTCTAACCAATTTTATTTTTCAAAAACAAGTCAAGACATTTAGTGAGCATACGTTCGCACATGTAAACACTTGTAATGGCCAAATTAATTGTACCTGCAATGTATCAAAATAGCAAAGAATATTGCGTGTTGTGTGTGAAAAACATCACAAGATTGCATATGTGTCTACAAGTTATGACAATCTGAGATAGGAGAAAATAACTTTAACTCACACACAATCATAACTGTTTGATGAGGACTATCACCTTGAGGTATATCCTATAACTCCCACATCTCCTAGAAAACACGCTTACAATCATATTTAAAGCATTTTAATCTTTTTACTTTTATTTCTTTGCATTTTTCTTTTATTTAGCATATCATCATGGCATATATAACAGAGAAGAAAAGAAAGTTAAGCATCACATTACTATGCTGCATACGGAGTCTTTGACATGCACTTTTGCTATGCCGAAGCATACAGTGTCTTTGACACTGCACTTTTGCTATGCCGAAGCATACAAGTGTCATATTATGATTGAGCGGCAACAGTGGTGAGATGGTATTTATGCCTTTCTCTTAATTTTCTAGTCCTACTCGTCAAAAAGAGTGATATGAGTGTTAAGTTTTAAGAGATAACTTAATCTTACTCATCACAAACAAGAGCCACAAAGCTCACTTGCTTAGTTGTAATAGAATGCTCATCTAAGCTACAAAGATACAAAGTTTAAAAATTTTGTTTCAATAGCCATCCAAGGTAACAAGTACCAATATACACAAACACACACTGTTTTTGTATTTTTCTGATTTTTCATTTTTTATTTTAAAAAAAAACAAAAAAATAAACAAAACTGAAAGTAACAACTATGCAAAAACATGTTCATAAGGCAGATAGCAAAAACAGAGCTGAGCAGCAGATCAAAAGCAAACACACAAGCAATGCAACAAACAGAAAAACAAGAAGGGAAAGAAAGTGATGAAATCACTTAAAGTCCTTTTTCTTCCACACCTTGGAAGAGCTTTCCTTTGATTGAATCCTTGAACTGGCGGTGAGGGAAGAATTTAAACCGTTCAAGTTCGAAAGGAACATAGGGCTTTCAGAAGATCTCCAAGAGGAGCAAGAGAGATTGAAGCTGATTTTGCTTCCAGATGCTATCATGCCATTGCTCTGTTGAGTGGCTAACCACTTATAGTAATTTGGTCTAGTATAATCGGCAGCTCCACAATGATGACAGAGATGCTGCTTCTTTTGTTTAGGCTTTTGAGAGTTAGCCTTCTTAGCCCTAGGGGTTTTTAGCATCTTTCTTATCTTGCTTAGGGGGTGCTCCTAAGATAGATTTACTCTTGTCTAAGTTCTCACTCGCTAATTCAGTTTTAACATCAATATTCTCAATTTCAGTGTTATTAGCAGGAGGAACAAAAACAGTATTACTAGTAGAAGCAGTATTAGAGAAAGAAAGACCATACCCCAAACCAGTTCGATCCGAAGCAGATTTCTGATTGTTAAGCATCTCATCAAGCTTTTCACTTGAAGTCCTCTCCAGTTGAGCTCTTACTTGAACCAGCTCCGCTTCAAGCTTCTTGGTCTTCTTAGCCAAAAAGTTGTTTTCAAATTTCAGTGCTCCAATAGTTTGATTCGCCTCATCAAACTTTGTGGACAACTCTTCACGATCAAGTTCCACATCACTGAGCTTCTTGGTGGCCAGCCTATATAATTTCTCATGCTTTTCAGAGAGCTTGTACAGCTTCTCATAGACTGAATGGATATCATCTTGATCATCCATCTTCTCAAATTTTACTCCACCAGTTCTTCTTCTTCATCCACTTCTTCAACAATCCCTTCAGTAGGATTGACTGTGGCAATGAAGGCATTTAAGATTCCGTCATCCTCATTGTCGAAATCATCTTCAGGCTTAGTGTCACTTAGAGTTACAGCAAGCGCCTTGCTTTTCCCAATGCTCTTGAGATATGTAGGACACTCATGTTTCATGTGTCCGAATCCATGACACCCAAAGCACTTTGGTCCTGCAGGAACAGTGTACTGACCGCCATCCTTAGCATCCTTCTTCCCTTTGTCTTGGCTTTTAAACTGAGAAGAACTGAACTGCCTGCGGTCCTTGTCGAAACTCCTTCCATTGGCATTCTTCATAAACTTCTTGAACTGCCGGGTGATGTAGGACTTCATCTTGGAATCTTCATCATCGAAGACTCATCTGTATTACTGCTTTTTGCCTTCAAGGCCATGCTTTTGCCTTTACTTGACTTGCCAATCCTAGATAACCCTATCTCATAGGTTTGCAAGTTTCCAACCAGCTCAGTCAAAAGAATCTTGTCAATGTCCTTTGATTCCTCTATCCCTGTAATCTTGGCATGGAATCTCTCAGGTAGAGATCTGAGCACCTTCCTTACAATCTTGGGTTCAGGGATGGTTTCCCCAAGATTGAAGGCTGAGTTTACTATGTCCTTGAGCTTGGCATAGAACTCATCAAACACTCATCCTCCTCCATCTTAATTTCTTCAAAGCTAGTAGTGAGCCTCTGAAGTTTGAATCTTTGACAGCCTTTGTTCCTTCATAGGTTGTCTGGAGGATGGTCCAAGCCTCCTTAGCAGTTTCAGTTAGGATATCTTTTTGAACTCCTCATTGGGATGCCTAAATAGGGCATTTAACGCTTTGCTGTTGAAGTTTGCCGCCTTGATCTTAGCATCATCTAATCGGCCGGTTCTTCTTTTGGCTTAGTCCACCAATCTCTACAGCTTGCCACACCTTTTCATCTAAAAACTGCAAGAAAGCTCTCATGCGTACTTTCCAATATGCATAGTTAGTGCCATAAATAAAGGAGGTATAATTAAAGATTTCCTCTATCCATGACAAGCAGGGGTCAATGGATCAACACAGCAAAGATTAAACCCTAATCAGAGTGTGCTGCTCTGATACCACTTGATAGGCCACAAACTGAATGACCCCTTTGATAAAACCAATTAATTAATTAGCCAAGTTTTTAATTAATCAATTTATCATGCAATTGGTGGAAGCACAAAAAATCACAAAAACTAAATATGCAGGAAAATTAAATAACAGTGATTTTTTACGAATGGGGAAAAACCTCGCGCAAAAACCCCACCAAGTGATTTTCAGGTCACCACTCCCGAAACTCCACTATTATCAAATCAAGCGGTTACAAGTAAAGGAATCCCAAGTACCTTACCAACCTACAGTTGAACCTTACCCCAATACCCAATTGACTTGATCTGTAGCGACAGTTCCCACCTTTGATGCACGGCTCCCAAGTACGGGACTAACCAATCGCGGATCCAGTACGCGACTTCAGAACACCAACTAAGGAAGAAAGGTTGCTGCAAAGTTCTTCAGTTCATCCTTTATGATGAATAGCAGGAAGATGCTTGGTTACAAAACCCTACGGTGCAAATACACAGCAACTTCTTGAAGAAGATGAACTAGGTCAAGAACTTCTCTTTTGATCACAATTTGCTTGAACAGAGATTGCTCAATGATTTTCAACTTGTGTTACACTTGACGGCTCTTAAAACAATCCTTTTATATGTTTAGGGTTAGAAGAAAAGAAGGCCCAAAAACATATTCAAGATCCCAAGAAAATCAGATTGGAAATCTGAAATTTTAAATCTCGACAGATAGCAGGTGTCGAGGTAGCTGTCGAGAAGGTGTCGAGCTTTAAAAACTTTGCACTTCAGCTTGCTTTTTTTTGGACAGACTTGATGACTTCAACACTTGACCTTGAAACCTTTTTCTTGAAGTATTAAAAACACCTAGAACTACCCAATTACAAGTAGAGTGCGTTTTGTCAAAGGATTAGCCAATTTACATAAATAAGTGACATATATTCTTAACAAGTGAAAACATATATGTCCTAACAAAAAATACAAAGTTTTGCTTCCTAGTTACATTCTACCCAAAATAAAATGAGATACTAAATCTATCAACCAAAATCCTAAGGTTCAGGGGCCAGGTTACAGGATGGAAGGTGTTAGGCATCCACCCTGCCCAGACAGAGTCTAGTCTTCTAGACTTTAAATGACCTTTTAGATACCCATAAAAAATGACATGCAAACTATTGTGTCAATATTCCTAGATCTAAAATTTGTTAATATGCAAAATACTAGATCTATTGCATTTATGCAAAGAGAAATTACATATGAATTTTATTTGTGAAAAGAAAGATTTTTTTATGAGAAGTTTCAAATTAGCAAAATGAATTTTGTGATAAAAATTTAGATCTGATTTTTAAAAAAAAAAAAGGGAATGGATTTTTTTTTTGAAAAGATCCCAAATCTGATTTCTTAATTAAATAACAGAATGGATCTCCAAAATGAAAATTCAAATCCGATTGTTTAACTAAAAAATAACGGGTTTTAAAAGAAATTTCAGATCTAATTTTTTAAAAGTGAAAAGAATGAATTTTTTAACATAAAATTCAGATCTGATTTTTTTTTTTTTTTTAAAAAGAAAACAATGGGATTTTGGAAAAATATTTCAAATCTGATTTTTATTTAAAGAAAACAATGAGGATTTGGAAAAATATTTCAGATCTAATATTTTTGAACATAAACAATGAGATTTTGGAAAAAATGTTTCAAATCTGATTTTTGTTTAAGGAAGACAATAAGATTTTGGAAAAATATTTCAAATAGATGCCCCAAGCGGCATCCTTTCCTTGTTTGTTGGGTTGGCTCCCACGCATGCAAACGAGCACCGGCCGCAACAGTAGGGAACTATGACCAATAGAGTTAGACACTTAGCTAATTTGATTTTTGTTTAACACAAAGCAACAAACCTAATATTTAATGGTGTGCATCACATCATTACATAAATACATATGCTAACTTTGGGCTTGTCAAGAGTTGACAGATAAGCCGAAAGCCCCTTGGAGCTAGAGTTTTATTTGTCCCATTGGTCCCATCCCAAGCCACACACTAAAGCCTAATTGGGCTGGCTCAAAAGGCTAGCCCAATTAGATAATCAGTTATTTATTTATTTAGTAAGAGTTATTTAATAAAGTAATTGCCTTTTGATAGTTAAAAACATACATATGATTAAAAAGAGATGTATACAATTTTCTCAAAACACATTCTCTCTTGAACAAGTGCGTACATAACTGATTAAGAGATCACATAATTTGGGCATCTGTGGAATTAGGGTGAAGATTAAAGGTCTTCCCAAGTTCAAACTTCTTTTGTTTTGAATTTTACTGCACCAAGGTATGCCTTTCTATTCTTCGTTTCTAAAATTCTAGATATTCCATGTTATCTCACATGAATCCAGTAGATACTTGTGTTGTTTCCGCTGTGCGTTTTGTATGAGATGCAAAACCAGTTTTTTCCAACAACTGGTGTCTCACATGAATCAAGTAAATACTTGTGTTGCTTCTGCTGTGCCTTTTGTATGAGATGCAGAACTAGTTTTTCCAACAATTGTGAATAACAAGTTCGAACTTCTTTTGTTTTGTATTTCACTGCACCAAGGTATGCCTTTCTATTCTTTGTTTCTAAAATTCTAGATATTCCACGTTATCTCACATGAATCCAATAGATACTTGTGTTGCTTCCACTGTGCATTTTGTATGAGATGCAAAACCAGTTTTTTCCAACAATTGGTGTCTCACATGAATCAAGTAAATACTTGTGTTGCTTCTGCTGTGCCTTTTGTATGAGATGCAGAACCAGTTTTTCCAACAATTGTGAATAACATTAAGCATCAATGGCCTATAATAGTGAATTTTTGGCCCTTTGAATAGGATCCCAAATTACATCAAACATGTAAATAAAGTAAATTCATAATGAGATTGCATCATATATGGAATATAATATAATCAAAGCTGAAATCCATCTAATAACATCAATCATGATCAATAGTCCAACAAAATCAATCAGCATTTAGTTAGCATTTAACAGTTGCAATTTGGTATTTCTGAAACCTTTTTTTGTTCCTCTACCCCAGATAAAGTATTTTGTTGTAGCATTTTCTTCTGTTTCCTAACTTCAGGTCTGAACTTACATTGCAGGTTGATACTGACACTTTAGAACATGTTGCACTACTTACACATGCTGTTGGAAATGGACCCCTTAGCCTATTTGGATGGAGGGGAAAAGGAAGGAAAGCGGGGTGGAATCCACTTCCCATGTTCTCCAAATATTAGAATCATGAGTGGATTTAATCTCAGCACCACCTACATTCAGCCTATACATGGTTTGGATGCTCTTACCACTCAAATTCACACTATTGTTACCCACTTTACTAATTGAGTTTGCAAAAAGCTTAACTACAATAGGGACTGTTGGGAAATTTAGACCCCGGTTGATAGAATTAATAAGTTTTAAACCCAAGTTGTTAATTAGATTTATTATGAATCAAACTTGTTAAAACAAACAAACATCAATATCATGTCAAAATCATGGTGCGAAAAAATAAATAAGACAAAATATGATAACCCAGGAAAACCAATGAAACCAACCAGTTTCAAAGTAAAAAACCTTCCCGAAAATCAATCCACTATAGTAAAGAGAAGTTTCAGATCTAGTACAAAACCTTTGTCTCTAGACTCTACAATCTCGTAGATGAACTCACAGCAGAAACCTTCTACCGTTTCAGAACCTCTGAACTCTTCAATATATGAACGCCACCCTTTGATGATGCACGAATCCCAGCACGTGACTAACCAATTGTGCAAATCCCAGTACGCGACTTAATCACCAACTAGAAAAAGAAGAAGGTTGGCTACAAAGTTCTTTACTTCATCAACAATGAAGATCAAGAAGCACTTGGTTACAAAACCCTAAGGCGCAAAAGACGCAGTAGCTTCTTTCAGAGAGAATAAGGCATCGGTCACCTTTTGCATATGTTCTCCTTGTATTCTTTTATGTGACGGCTTCTAAAATAAGCCTTATATAGGTCTAGGGTTGTGAGAAAAAAAACCTTACACAAATACAAAAGCTTGGCCCAAAAATCAGATCTGAAAATTCTGATTTTCGTAACCTCGATAGATAGCAGGTGTCGAGAAGGTGTCGAGGAGGTGTCGAGCTTTAATGAATCTCGACAGATACAGCTATCGAGGAGGTGTCGAGAAGGTGTCGAGGAGGCAGAAGATTTCTTGATCGATCCACCAGCTATCGAGAATGTGTCGAGATTGCAATAACAATCAACTGAAGAGCTCGATAGATAGCTAACTGTCGAGAGGTGTCGAGCAGCTGTCGAGCTATCTGTCCACAAGTGTCGAGCTATCTGTCCAACTTTAATGAACACCTTTTATTCACTTGTTTCTTGGTCCAGTCTTCATGGCTTTAATAATAGACTTGAACAACATGTTCTTTGAAGTATTAAACACATCCTAGATCTATCTAAATACAAGTAAAGTGCATTTTGTCAAAGGATTAGCCAACTACATAAAATATGTCCTTAACAATCTCTTCCTTTAGTAATCCATGACAAAACCACAACAAACAAATGAACAAATGAGAGAAGTCATAAATCACTCAACTCATATTCACTTGTTAAATACAATAAAATCTATCCTCACACAAACTCTTGAAAAACTTTGCAAGAAGAGAGTTTATGGCAAGTAGACTTTGACAACCTGTATTTCTGAAACACTTTAAACAAAACTCATCAAGGCATCTTAATGTGAAACAGAAATAATAGATTGCATACAAGTATAAGAAATATGTGTATAAAGATAGAAAAGAAACAACACATGTAAAGGTAAGTGAAGAAAACATACATCAACATATAAAGAAGATAAGTTTAATGTATGTAAACATGGTCACAAGACCTAAGGTATAAGAAGAAGAAAGTAAGCACTCCCCCTAACAAGATGAAACACATCTCCCCCTTACAAAGGAATGTATTTCTCCGTCTAACATGTAGAATCTTAAAGAAAGAAACCACCAAGTCTCCACAATTTCTCCCCCTTTTTGTCATGATTGACAAAGGGTACAAGAAGCTAGAAAGTGTCCACAATTCATATAAATGCATGAATGTAATGAAACAAGATGCTATGGATAACAAGATAATATAAGGATGCAAAACATGTGAAAAAACAAATCTCTCAACAAGAAAAATATTAAGCACATGGATCCTCAGAAACACACACACACACTAATCAAGTCTAACCAATTTTATTTTTCAAAAACAAGTCAAGACAATTTAGTGAGCATACGTTCGCACATGTAAACACTTGTAATGGCCAAATTATATTGTACCTACATATGTATCAAGAATAGCAAAGAATATTGCGTGTTGTGTGTGAAAAACATCACAAGATTGCATATGTGTCTACAAGTTATAACAATCTGAGATAGGAAAAAATAACTTTAACTCACACACAATCATAACTGTTTGATAGGGACTATCACCTTTGAGGTATATCCTATAACTCCCACATCTCCTAGAAAACACGCTTGCAATCATATTTAAAGCATTTTAATCTTTTTACTTTTTATTTTCTTTGCATATTTTCTTTTAAGCATATCATGCATGGGCATATATAAGAGAGAAAAGAAAGACCCAACATGTTAAGCATTAACATTACACTTTTACTATGCTGAAGCATACGGATGTCTTTGACACTGCACTTTTGCTATGCCGAAGCATACAGTGTCTATGACACTGCACTTTTGCTATGCCAAAGCATACAAGTGTCATATTATGATTGACAGGCAACAGTGGTGAGATGGTCATTTATGCATTTCTCTTAAAATTTTCTAGTCCTACTCGTCAAAAAGAGTGATATGAGTGTTAAGTTCATGAGATAACTTAATCTTACTCATCACAAACAAGAGCCACAAAGCTCACTTGCTTAGTTGTAAATAGAAATGCTCATCTAAGCTACAAAAGATACAAAGTTTACAAAATTTTGTTTCAATAGCCATCCAAGGTATACAAGTACCAATATACACAAACACACACTGTTTTTGTATTTTTCTGATTTTTCCTTTTTATTTTTATTTTGAAAACAAAATCAAATAAAAACTAAACAACCAAACAAAAACAAATAAACAACATGAATGCATGAAAGAAAAATGCATATGCATGAAGGCATGATAGAAAGATGCAGATGCATGAGAGCATGATTCCAAAAGCAAATAAGAAATCAAGCAAAGAGAGTCCTACTTTAGATAGAAAGAATCAAAGCAGAGGACAAATAGAAAAGACAATTAAGTCTTAGGCTCCTTTCTCACCCACACAGCAGGAGTCATTGGCCGTGAAGATGAAAAGGCACATGTCCTAGTATGTCTACTAAAGGACATAGAAGAATTAAAATTCTTCTGAATATGAGTTAAAAAGGTCAAAGATTTTAATAACTCTTCAAACAAAGGTGTAGGTTCTTGAGAGGAAACCTGTGACCGTTTGGACAATTGCTTATGAGGATACAACTTAAAGCAATTAGGACAAATGTGTCCAGAAACACCACAATGGTGACAAACATGAGGTCTAACAAAGGATTTAGAATTAGACAAATCAGTTTTGGATTTCATACCTTTATTACCTTTCTCAGATTGTGACACAAAGACAGTCCTTGATCCAGAAGCCATAGAAGAGGAGTGGCCGGAGGAAGCAGCATATCCTAAGCTAGTCTTATCAGAACTAGGCTTTTGAGCACTCAATACCTCATCAAGCTTTGCACTAGATATCCTCTCCATTTGAGTTCTAGCTTGACTAAGCTCAACCTTAAGATTCTTGACCTTCTCTTCTAATAAGGCGTTCTCCACAACAAGAGTCTCAACTAACCTTGTAGTCTCATCTAGTTTGACTAACATATCAGTTTTGTCATTTTTTACCTCATTAAGCTCTTTTCTACAAAGATGAGAAGTCTTTTTACATTTTATGAATTCAGTGCATAGTTTATCATAGGCTTCCTGAAAGGTCATCTTCTTAGGTACTTCATCATCAGAAGAATCTTTACCGTCACTAGCACTTTCCACAATCACCTTCTCGGTTGTGGCAGCAAAGGTCATGACGTGACAACATTCATCCACAAACTCATCAGAAGAGTCATCCTCAGTATCACTCTAGGTAGCAACCAACCATTTATCTTTTAACTCATTGGTCTTTTCCTTCAAGAGGTAGTTTGGACACTTTATCCTCATATGACCAAAACCTTTGCACTCATGGCATTGGATGAGGGGTTTCTCATTCTTGCGCTTCCTAGAGGATTTATATTTCCTAGGAGGTTTGCTCTTATCCTTTTTCCTAAACTGAAGAAGCTTGATAATCTCATCAATTATGAAGGTTAGATCCTCATCCTCATCTTCACTTTGATCTTCGTCTTCAGAGTCCTCAGTCTCTTCCTCTATACCCTTAAGAGCCAAGTTTTTGCTCTTTCCACCTTTTCCCATTGAGCCCAATCTCATCTCATAGGTTTGAAGGTTTCCTACAAGCTCAGTTAAAGGAATTTGATCAATGTCCTTTGCTTTCTTAATGGCAGTGATCTTGGCATGGAATCTTTCAGGTAAGGACCTAAGGATTTTTCTAACAATTTTGGATTCTGTGATACATTCTCCAAGATTAAAAGCAGAATTCACAATATCCTTGAGTTTAGCATAAAACTCATCAAAAGTCTCATCCTCTTCCATCCTTATTTCTTCAAAACTACTAGTGAGTTGTTGAAACTTCACAGTCTTTACTGCCTTGGTACCTTCATAGGTGGTCTCAAGAATGGTCCATGCTTCCTTGGCAACTTCTATGGATGATATCTTCTTAAATTCCTCATTTGTCACCCCACAAAACAGAGCATTCAAAGCCCCACTGTTGAAATTTACCGCTATGATTGTTACATCATCCCAATCCACCGAAGTTTCCTTTGGCTTAATCCAGCCAACTTCAACAGGTTGCCATACCTGTTCACCTAGGGCCTGCAAGAAAACTTTCATACAAACTTTCCAGTACGCATAATTAGTTCCATCAAATAAAGGAGGTACAAATAAAGATTGTCCTCTATCCATGACAACAGGGGTCAATGGATCACACTCAGGAAATTAATCTAATCAAAGTGAACCCGCTCTAATACCACTTGTTGGAAAATTTAGACCCCCGTTGATAGAATTAACAAGTTTTAAACTCAAATTGTTAATTAGATTTATTATAAATCAAACTTGTTAAAACAAACAAACATCAATATCATGTCAAAATCATGCAGCGAAAAAATAAATAAGACAAGATATGATGACCTAGGAAAACCAATGAAACCAACCAGTTTCACAGTAAAAAATCTAGGAGGAAACCTTCCCGAAAAGCAATCCACTATAGTAAAGAGAAGTTTCAGATCTAGTACAAAACCTTTGTCCCTAAACTCTACAATCCCCATAGATGAACTCACAGTAGAAACCTTATACCGCTTCAAAACCTCTGAACTCTTCAATATATGAACACCACCCTTTGATGATGCACAAATCCCAGTACGTGACTAACCAATTGCACGAATCCCAGTATGCGACTTAATCACCAACTAGAAGAAGAAGAATGTTGGCTGCAAAGTTTTTCACTTCATCAACAATGAAGATCAAGAAGCACTTGGTTATAAAACCCTAAGACGCAAAAGACGCAGTAGCTTCTTTCAGAGAGAATAAGGCATCAGTCATCTTTTGCATATGTTTTCTTTGTATTCTCTTACGTGACGGCCTCTAAAATAAGCCTTCTATAGAAACCCTACACAAACACAAAAGTTTAGTCCAAAAATCAGATCTGAAAATTCTGATTTCCGTAACCTCGATAGATAGCAGGTGTCGAGAAGGTGTCGAGCTTTAATGAATCTCGACAGACACAGCTATCGAGGAGGTGTCGAGAAGGTGTCGAGGAGACAGAAGATTTCTCGATCGATCCACCAGCTGTCAAAAAGGTGTCGAGATTGCGATAATAATCAACTGAAGAGCTCGATAGATAGTCAGCTGTCAAGAGGTGTCGAGCTATCTGTCCACAGGTGTCGAGCTATCTGTCCAGCTTTAATGAACACCTTTTCTTCACTTGTTTCTTGGTCCAATCTTCATGGGTTTAATACTAGACTTGAACAACATGTTCTTTGAAGTATTGAACATATCCTAGATCTATCCAAATACAAGTAAAGTTCGTTTTGTCAAAAGATTAGCCAATTACATAAAATATGTCCTTAACAGGGACAATCTCAATGTCAATTATGAACTCTAATGATCCTTTTATATTGAGACCAATTTTAGACCATTTGCCACCACATCAAAAGCACTCATTTACATGGTAATTCCCAAAGGAGAATGGATAGAAATGGAGCCTAACGAAATAATTCCTGAAGGAAAACAGTTTCAATGTGTCATAGGAGCTTCATCCCAAATTATAAGACTTGTTTTAGTCATAAGTTCTGCAATTTGTGAACCTTGTTTAATTCACAAGTTGAACTGCCTGTTACAATTATTGGTATTTGAAATCTTGAATGAGCTGTTCTCCCTCCTGGCAACAATAATGCAGCAATTCCAGATGATGCAACTGCAGTGACAATCTTTCCTTCTGAACGCAATCGGCATTTAATGGTTTTCCAAAGAAAAGTCTTCCCAACTCCTCCATGTCCATATACAAATAAGAAGTCACCTTTATTTCTCAAAACAAAAGCAATTACTACATCATATATATTCCTTTGATCAAAATTAAGACCATTAAAAAGATCAATATGTTCTACTGCCAAAGAATCTCTATCATAATCTAATTCTTCTTGTAATATTCTATTGTTACATTGTCTCAAAAGTAATGTGTTTGGATATGGTATTATTTGGCCTTCCACTTTTTATCAAAATTTGTTCTATATTACTAAGTGCGTAGTTCTGCAATTGGAAGTCATCAAGATGTAGATTGTCATAGCGTAAAACTCTCTCTAACGATGAAGAATGTCCTCAAATAATAGCCGCCAATTTGAAATCCATAATTTATAGGGGTTAAAAACTTCACAAAAAATCACCATTGTGACGAAAAGCTCATGAAGTTGTTTTCTTGAAGCCCAATGTGAATCATGATTTAAAGCTTCATGCCACTCTTTATCATCATTAAGCAAACCAAGCGCATAACATGCTGATTTGATATCTGAATATACAACATTATTTATTGTTCTTATTTCTTAAAGGATCGAGCTCTTTTAACAACATTTAATAGCATCCGTAAATAAAAACTTTCTCCACTCGCAGGATGAGCATAGTATATATGCCCTACACATCTTCCAGACTTCCTTAATCTCCATTCCTTGTCTCTTTTATGCCAAACCCATTTTGTTGGAAATTCAGAGTAAGTAAATTCCCTTGCTTCTTCATACAATTCATTTGCTTTCATCCACTCCGTAAATTTATTTTTTCTGATATCTGGTCTATCCATAACATTATGTAAATACTCAGTATCCTTAAAAACAACTGGCTATTCATTTTCAATATGGAAACTAAGTCTTTGAACAGCAAGCTGTCGATAGTGGATTTCAAACTCAAATATTCTTCAGCATGCCTCTATGGCAGACACATATCTACAATTTAAGTATCCCTTAACTTCATCCATGTCTGTCATATTTTGCATTCCAATAGAAGCATCAACATGTAAATTTTCTTCAAGAATCAAAGTTGCACGATCAGGTCACTCCATAAATTTATACCTGCGTTAATTATTAATTATTAGCAGTAAATAGTTGTAAAAAGAAAGAAAACGAAAGTCACTAAAATTTTCTTTTAATAGATTATACACCATTGTTAAGAAAAAGTGATGTTTACATTGTTGTTATCTTTTGCAACAAATAGTAGTGGTTTCCGGTTTTAATTTCTGAAAAGATGGGAGATAATTAAAACATAAGAAGTAGTACAATCATTGACTAGGTCTATAGTTATTAGTTCTGAATAAAAATGATTGTGAATAATAAATCTAATTAAAAGTGATGTTATTTTATCATGACAAGTTTCTCGATAAACTTTATGAGAACCATTACGTAACTAGCATAAAGTTGTTTTCACAAAGCACAGTTTGCACTGTTCTCTCACCACAGGGGCGGAGTCAGAAATTTTGTTTTGGGAGGCCAAGTTGTAGAACTAATATATTTATCAAGATAACTCCATGCACACATATATATACACACACACACACACATTTTTTATCTAATAAGTTATATCTATACACACACACACACACACCCAACGACAACAACAACAAAGCTTAGTATTTTCAATCAAAATTATATTTGATGGCAATCTTTCATAAAATAAAATTCATTTTTACCATTTTCATAGTGAAATTCTTAAAAAGTATTATCTTCAATAAAAATTATCAAATTTTATACTAAAGTAAGTAAAAAAAATTATTTCAATTGAACAAATGCAATTTTCAAAAGCTAATCCAAAGCTTGGAGGAATAAATTAAGTTCCGAACATATTTGAAACTATCTTGCTCTAACCCATTATGTGGCAACTAAAGAGACATTTCATGTGTTATTTTAGTGACAATATTTTTTTCTAATGGGTCAGTAACTTGTTAATCGCCACATAATGGGTTGAAAGAGATAGATTCAAACATGTTTAGTACCATATTTTATCAAATATTTTACAAATAAAAGAGCACATTTTACATTAAAAAATAGAAATTGAGAAAAATAAAGTTATATCTTTATAACTATTAGACCCTTTTTTTTTAAGACCATCATTGGATTGATTCAAATATATTTGGGGGGGGGGGGGGGGGGTGGGGGGGGGGGACTCTTATTTTCAATGATGGAAATGTTGTGCGATTAGGTAATGATCCCATGATTTGATTTTTACCTAAATACAAAACCTCTAATGAGTGATCTACTCACCCGATCAAGTTATAACTAAAATCATGAAGCTGTCCGCTGAGATAGTTCCCCCTAAGAGACAATGTTTTCAAATTACACATACCACCAAAGGTTTTTGGTATCTCGCCTTCAAACTCATTATTACTAAGATAGAGAAAAGCAAGAGAGCTTATTTTGCTAAAAGCATCTAGAATTAAACCTTGAAATTGGTTACTATCGAGATAAAGTTCAACAACACTAGTGTTGGAGTTGAACAACCACTCCAGTACTGAAGAGGAAGAAGTGAGATTATTATGAGAGAGATCGAGGAAATCAAGAGAAGTAGAAGAATTGACAAGGGGAATAGAGAAAATATTCGGAAGATTACAAAAGTACAAGGATGTCAAGTGCAGCAGTTTATTCACAACATGGAGCCAATTATTGACTTTGCTCAGGTTAACGGCACTCATGTCAAGGTATTCTAATGAAGAAAGTTGAGGGAGCCACTCTAAGTTTTCAGGTTTATTAAATTTATTCCGGCCAAGATTAAGGTACTGCAAGTTGGAAAGGTTCTCAAGCTGAAAAGGTATATTTCTTCTCAAAATAAGCATCATGAAGGTCAAGGTGTATTAAGTAGGAGAGAGAACCAATAAATTTTGGGATTTGGTTGTAATTAAAATCATTGTAGCGTATGTCCAAATAAGTCAAATATTTCAACTCAATCAAGGAACGATTAAGTTTACCTCGCAAAGGCCTTGGGAGAATGGACAAGGTATTGAGATTGAGCATGATGACGTGGCCTGTTTGGTTGCTACACCAGACCCACTTCATGTGCAACAATCTTGATTGGAGCTCCAAGAAGAAAGAAGGCCATAATCATCAATAAGATCTTGTTTAATCTTGAGAAGGACTTGTCTCTCATGTTCTTTGCAGCCAAGGTGAGTATCTGCTAACCCCAAATAATTTGCAATAGTTGGTTTCATGCACATCAAATGAGCAATGTTTACAAGAATGATTTTATTTGCCTCAATTATTTATACATGCATTAAGTAGAAATTATTAGAAGTAACTAGCAGAAAAAATAAATAAATAAAAATAAAAATAAAAAAAGAAGGAAGAAAGAAGACGAAAGTCACTGGAAATTTCTTTTAAGCTTTAATAGATTAGATAATAGACACCATTTTTAAGAAAAAGTGTTTGTTTAACTATGAGTCCGAATTTCGTGGTCTGATGCAGTGGTTGCCGGTTTTATTTTCTGGAAAGATGGATATTGTAAAGTTGTAATTTACAACTATTTTATGTCGGCTTTAATTCTGTGCCAAATTTAATTGTAAATTTCTTCAATCATATTTTCCTGTATTTATGTGAGCTTCTAATTGTAAGGGATGAGTATGAGAAAGTTTGAAGACTCAAGCTCAAAAGGATGAAGAAATGGATTTCACGAGTGTCTCGCGAGAAGCTTACATGCAAAAGAGCCATGTGTAGAGCATATGACTGGAAACTGAAGAGTCATGCTAGGCAGGAGATTTTCACGAGTGTCTTGTGGGTAAGGCCAACCCGTGAAGGACTCGCGAAACTCTCTGTTTGGCAAAAAGTGAGATTTTGCTTTACCAAGTCTTTACCCTCACTATATATACCCTCATTACCCATAAATTGTAAAGAGTGTTTTTCAAAAAGAAAACCCTAGAAAATACACTTGAGAGTTAGAGATTGTTATACCCACAATCATCTACACATTTCCTTATGGTTTTCCTCAACTCCTACCTCTCCATCTCTACATCCTTAAGAGGTTGATAGCTCAAACACTTACCACGCTCATTCTAAGTGTCAAGTGAGATTTTGGTGCTGTTAGAAAGTATTGGAATGAACCATTCATTGGCAAATGCAATCGGGCTGCATTGCGGGATCTAGAAAGTTAGAGAAGACAAGGCTCCGAGAAGTCAGTTGGTAGCAGAAGCTTGGAGGGTTTAAGTACATGGGGTAGACTAGGTTTGGAGGGTCTTTTGTTATTCATGTACTCCAACTTTATTCTCTAGTGGATCAATTTCGACTTCGAGGGTAGCGGAGAGGTTTTTCGTCGAGTTTTTCAGTTTCCTCTTTGATAACACATCTCAGTGTTATCTTATGTTTGCATCTTTCTTTCCTACTCTTAAGCTTTCCTTTTATTGTTGATAATGGATTAATATGGCTTAGGGTAGTGTTATTGGTTGTTTGCGCTCATTTACTATTATTCCGCACTTAGTTTAAGTTAGAATAAAACCAATCTAGCCATAATTTTTAATTGGGGGTCTGAACAAGCTCTTGTGCATTTACACAAATCCAATCTTTCAGATATAAATGCATATAAGACGCTCCAATATTACAATAAAGTATTAAAAAAATAAATAATTAAATAAATCCTTGAACCAATCAGATTTCTGCTCTTGCACCAATCTTTAGTTTAGTCACTGATTCCTCCCTCTAAACTTAAAAGTCCAAACCTTGTATGCTCAGTCCACAATGGTCAATAGCGATGGATAGCCAACAAGGCAAGTAAAAAACATAGGCACCAGTCTTTGTTTAATCACTGATGTCTCCCTCTAAACTCTTGTATCTTCCCAGAAGGTAGCACATGCATATATAGACTTCACTTGGTTGTTTTGGTTGGTTTATGCAATTTTGGTCCCATGCCTCTTTTTTACTATAACCTTGGTCTTAGACGGTATTCTTTTTTTATTATTAATATTATTATCTACTTCATTGTTCAATTTTAATTATATTATTGAAGTGTTTTTGCAATTCTCTAATTTGCATATAACTTTTTTGGCCATAGTAATCAGTAAGGTCTTGTTTAATCTTGAGAAGAGCTTGTCCCTCGTGCTCTTTGCAGCCAGGGTAAGTATCTGCTAACCCCAAATTATTTCCAGTATTTGGTTTCATGCTCAACAAAAGGAGAATTAAAGTGAGGAGAAATTGGAGGGTTTCGGTTTGCTCTTCGATAACACATCATGTGTTATCCGTGTGTTTGCATCTTCCTTCCCTTTATCTTTGCCATTTATTTTCTGTTGTAGATGTGTTTATATTTGGCTTAGATTGTTTATCAATTCTGTGTTTGGCTTATGTTCATATTCCGCACATTTATTGTTTGATAATAAGCTTGAATTGATAATGTATAATTTGGGGTCTAAACATTCAAGGGTGTTTCATACCCATTTTGAACTTTCAGTTGTTATCAAACAAATAAATAGTAATAAGTATTACATTACAACATCTTTTATACCTTGTAATACCTATTCCTATTAGTATATAATTACCGCTACAATCTATCAAACGTGCCCTAAGAGTTGGAGATGTGCTAGATGGCACATGTGTAAAGGCATGCTTCCGTATAAGTGATTAGATTGAAGGATAAGGACAACTAATTTTGGATTGTTGGTCCCTAACTTCATCAGTATTTGTCCTGAAAAATTATTGTGTCCAAAATTAATAAATATCAACTTTGAGCAATTCTCCAAAGATGAAGGAAGTTCCTCACTAAAATTATTATTGCCTAAATCCAGTGTTTCAATCTTAAGTAGAGAGCCCATTGAGCCTAGGAATATTTCCCATGAAAATGATTGTTTGCCAAATTATGAATTTTTAGTCCATCAAGATGCATCCAATAATCAGGAAGCCGTCCTAATGATCGGTTATTAGAGAGAACTAAAAAGCTCAAATTCCCAGTATCAGCTTCACATAGGGATGACACTGGCTTTGAAAACAAATTCTTTGAAAGATCCAAATGTGTTGTTTTAAACAAAAATATTGGAATTTCACCTTCTAGTTTATTTGAACTCAAGTCTTTCACAAAGTATAATGAGAACTCCAATGATAAATATGGGATATTGCCACTGATTTGGTTCTATGACATTCAACAATAATAAATGATAAGAAAAATTCCAATATAAATTGGAAATTGGAAAGAGTATTTGAAATGCCAGAGTTAGAAATATCAAGTCAATAGTTATTATTATTATTATTATTATTATTATTATTATTATAGCTTGAAGTCATTTTGGGAATTGAGGGCCTAGTTGGCAAGACAGAGACCATAAATTTATCACGTGAGAGAAAAAAAAATTTGCTTTTAATGCTGCTTCATTCCCCCTTTCATTCAGCATACATACTTGTTAGTTGTTACCAAGGGTTGAAAATCTGTCAATAATTAGTATTGATGATGCGAAAAATCACCAAGTTGAGGACCTCGTCTTATTGGATGGGGACGATACCATAGTTGGTCGTGTCTCTGGTGAAAACCTAAAAGAAAGCTTGGGAAAGAAGTGTAATACACTGGTGTGATGTTGGCCAAAAACGCTCCGATACTTAAGTTAGAAAGGGGAGAAAACTGTCTAGAGAAAAAATGACTTGGAGTGATTTTTTGGTGAATATTTGTGTGTACCTTTGAATTATGTTATTCCTCTCTTTTATAGTTGTTTCCTATCTTAATGGGTAATGAATCTCAACATTTATGGGCAACGGCTAGTGTGTCATCAATGGGAGCTCTGAAGTACACAGCTCACTTGTTACCGTTGCTCTGTCCGTTACGTTTCATTATCAAAGCGCACAATAAATGTGTAACGCCTGCTTGGGTCGTCATTAATGGGAATGACGATCCCGTGTTATTTTTTGACTCATCAAGTATCATACTTGAATCAATTGCAAATTAATAAATTTTTTTTTTTTAATTTATCACCTAAAAAAAATTCCTGACATCCTCCTAGGGCAATAATAACCAACACAAGTTCATGCTGAAATCAAAATTTGTGATGCATGCAACATAACTGAAGGTTGCTTATTAAAATAATTGCACAAGTAAGAAACTTAAGACTTAACGCATTCTTGATAGAATGCTATAGAGAATTTTTGAATTTGAATGTGACTAAGGAGTATATTGTATTATTGCAAAATGTCTTACGCCAAAGACAAAAACTGAACTCGGTTCAAATTAAAAAGTCAAGTTATAGGAAGATGCTATTTTCACACTAAAAAGTTATGAATAATGCTAGGATCACAATTTTTACCATAACTTTTGTTATAACTTACTCACATGGCAAGTCATGGATGGTAGAGTTATGAACTCACCACTTTTACTCAACTATTTTACTCCACTACTCACAATTTGCCATCATAAATAAGGTGTAAAAGTTGTGATTCTATCATTTTCCAAAAGTTATAGAAGATATAAGTTTTCACATTGTATTCTCTTCTCAAAATGTTTTTCTTTATGCAAGAATAGAGTCTATAGCACAAAATTTGCCAAAAACTTTAACACTAGGATTGGGATGATGTGGTAAATAACAAATTGATGTTGGTAATGAATTTACATAAGAATTAATACAAATTTTTCAACTCAACTGTTGTAAAAAAAAAATTATAAAATATTTTATTATATAGGCATTGCTCATACAGCCCTAAGAGAGAGTAAATGTGAAATTCAAGCAATGGCTCATTATAATTTCGTTTTTGGACACAAAAGAAGGGGAATATGCCTCACCAATTGTGTTGCGTCTCAAGGTTTTGGACATAAAATGCTGATTGTACATGGCTGTTAAAAGACTGTTGTCATGTGGGCCTTGGTGATCCATTACTCAATGATCCATCTATCTGAAATAATAGTTATGGAGCCCATTTCATCATCTATTTCAAATTTGGTCCCTTAAAGCCCAAGCCATTCAAGACTATCTGACTTCGGCCCTATTTAGCTGTAGTTTCTGTGGGCTCTTGAAAGATAAATAGCTGCCGCAGAGTGCTTACTCACAGACATTACAACAGGGGCGGCGCTATAGCTTAATCAGGCGGTTCAAAAGAACCCCCTGACTTCAAAAAAAATTAATTTTATATATGTAAAAAAAAAAAAAAATTGTTAGTTTAATATTTTAATTTATTCTTAAAAATATTTTTTTGTACACCCTGACTTAAATCTTGCACATCCTTATTACAAATATTTTCGACTCTAAGTGTAAAGAGTACGTGTTTGTGAATTGTAAGTGTAATTCTTTTTTATAAATTTATATTATATATGTGTGAATGTGTCTAATATTGATTGTGTATATTACTTTTTGTTATAATGTTATTTGTGTAAATTATGATGTATGTGATTGTTTGTGTGTACAATATAAATATAATATAACTTTATAATAGAGAGGGTTTTTTTACATGTAGTATTGTTATCGTATTATAATAACTTTTGTTATAAAGTAAGTAAAATTCAAGAAAAAAATTGTAAAGTTAGTGATTGTTCAAGCATTTGATTGGTAAAGTAGGCACGTAGTGTATAATTTTATGTGTGAATACGTGTGGTTGTGTGCGTTAATAATTAATACAGAACCAATGAATTGAGATTAGTTATTTAGTCTAAAATATTTTTATAAAAACAAAGTCAAATAGATAATAACAATTGTATAAAAAAAATGTTTGATAAACTTAACAAAATAAAATGGTCATAGGCTCATAACTATCCACATTGGCAATAAATACTCGTAATGAACTATCTTGTAACATTCAAAATTTAAAATCTTGTAGAATAAAATTATAAAACTTCACATATTGTAATAATTATTATTTTTTGTCGATAACTCGACATATTTAAGATATCTTTTTATTAAAAAAATTTAATGAACCCCCTAAACAAAATTTCTGGAGCCTCCACTGCATTACAACCCACTTGATTCTAATTTTATTTGAATTTTGGAGGGAGGAAAGTTTAGTGTGGTGACATGATATAGTAGTTATACCCATCATAATATTCGTTATGTTTAAGCCTAGCTATCCGAGCTTGTGAGATTAAATGTATAACATGATCTTCACCTTTCTGTCTTACATTGTAAAGGAAGAGAAATTAACAGTGCAAATAGCACAAGCTGAGCACATGTATGGGTTGCCCTAAGACAACAATTTTGAACGACAAACAAGAATTACCTAACTTCCTCCATGACTATGGATAATTGCTCCACCATACTATGGGACAAATATAGTTTACCAAGTGTATCGCCTCACCCTTCTTAAACAAGTTTTTGTTTCATACACATTAATTTGTCTTTTTTAATAAGTTTCTTTTTATTCATATTGAATACAAATAATTTTTTTATGCAAATTGAATACAAATCCTTTGTCCTATTTTGAGTGTTCTATTTTATATTTTACCAATTGCAATTTGTCACACGTGCCTTTTTATTTCTTAATAAAACAATCAAAATTAAAAATGGAAAAAAAAAATCAAATACATATCATACTACAATTGATAGAACATACATAAAGTAGATATCTTAGAGTGGGGCATAGAAGTTCTATTCCTTTATATTTACATCAAATACATAAATTATCTTTTGGTATTACAAAGTGTGTACTCATATTTACCATCAAAAAAGGGAATTGTATGTCTAACTGTTAGATATACACACATGAATGAAGTTTCATAGTGACTATTACTCCATGAAAGCAAATCAAGAAAGTAATAGTTGTACTTTTTCATAGCAAACCTACTCAAATATGGCAATGGGAACTTAGATACAATTTTTTAAATGTTATATTTTAGGTTCTCTAATTAAATTTAATCATTTGTCCGGTTACATTGACTAATAAATGATATGGTTGAATTTTTTTTTTTTTTCAAAAAGATGTGCTACATTGACTTATATAAACACATCTTTAAACTTAATTGAAAAATCTAAAAAATAGTATTTAAAAAACTGCATGTACCCAAGTTTTATCTTTTTGTAACAAGTCAATGAATTCAAGCAAATCTTTTTGAGAAAATGCTCTCAATGAATTCAAACAAATCTTAGATTAAGTACTTTTTTTTAAGAAGAAATTAAGTACTTAGTGTGTAATTACGCTAATAACTATAAATAATATTATTATATTAATGATAACAATGATTTCCGGATAAATAACAATCTTTAGACATCATTTGAGTTGCCAAAAACTAAAATTTCATTAATAATAACATGCTAATGAAATAACTTGCACAAACTAACAAAAGAGAAAGACCTTACAACATTAAGAAACCAAATTTGTTTGGATTACGGCACATTAATTTAACATGTGAATTTAGTTGAACAAGATCTCCACCTTTCTACCTACATGGGAAAGGAGAAGTTGTACACAAAACAATGCAAACAGCACCGATATTGCTTATGCTAGAATGAAAATCCTATCTCAATTTTAATATTCTACTTTATACTCTATTGTAGCATGCCAAACTTTAATTACTTTTTGAAAAAAATATATATATGTATGGCAGACTACAATCAGTGGAGTATATATATATATATATATATAAAGTAGAACACTAATAATAGAAGAAAGGACTTTATTCGTTATCCTAAGAGAACACTTTAAATGACAAACCAGAACCACCTAACTTTTCCTCCACAACCATAGTCAATTGCTCCACCATTCTTGGTGTCAGATAGTTAGCCCAGTCTCCCACCTCACCCTTCCTAAACAAGGTTTTGTTTTCAAAGTACTTAATAGACTTGCCAGCCTTGTTTACCTCCAACTCCTTCATATTCTCAAAACTACAAAGTTTTGCTATCTTTTCAACATCACCAGCTCTCTCCTCCTCCAAAGAAAATGGGAACCCCAGAAACTCTGCTAGCTTTTTCAAGTGAAAAGTGACATCTTCTTTCAGGTCCTCATACTTCAAGAACAACACCATGTGAGGTCTCTCTATGCTCTCCTTCCAGTACCCCAACATATGGTCCCAAAAGGGACCAAATCCAATTACGCCCTTACAATACATTTCAAAGGCTTCATCTAGTGACATTGGAGCTTTAGATCCAGGATCAACTTTGTTAAGAAAATGCCATGAGGAGATGAAAGTGTCAAAAGGGTTTCGACAAATATAAACAACCCGGCAACCAGACTTCTTGATTGAAGTAGGCAAGGAAGGAAATGGAAGATGGGTGCCAAAAAGTCTAGGGTGTGGAAGGTTGGAGAGATCAGGAAGTTGGCGGTTGGCATAGAGCTTGTACTCAAAGAAAGGTACAAGATCATGAGGGTTTGAAGTAAGCAAAGGATGATTATTTTCCAAAGCAAAACGCTTACGATTCACAATAGCAAAAGCCAAAGCTTTTAACCATGTGGTGCCTGATTTTGGAATGGTGGCTAATACAACATCATTGTCACTTGCTTGGAAGTGCCTTTGGAATGAGACTATGGATTGGATTTCAATTGCTTGGCATGAAGTTGGCGGTTGGCATAGAGCTTGTACTCAAAGAAAGGTACAAGATCATGAGGGTTTGAAGTAAGCAAAGGATGATTATTTTCCAAAGCAAAACGCTTACGATTCACAATAGCAAAAGCCAAAGCTTTTAACCATGTGGTGCCTGATTTTGGAATGGTGGCTAATACAACATCATTGTCACTTGCTTGGAAGTGCCTTTGGAATGAGACTATGGATTGGATTTCAATTGCTTGGCACCAAAACGCTTGGTACTTGTAGAGATGAGAGGTTCTCCACCCTTTTTCTTTGGGAAGAGAAAGAAGTAGTTCCTTGCATTCATGGCTTAGTTCTTCTTCTTCTCCTCCATTACTTGATTGGTTTTTTGGGTAATGAGTGATAGTCATTGAAGTAGTATTGATAGAAATTGGCATGAAAATTAGGTCATATAAGGCCACTTATTTATAGTTGAACTTGTTCATCTTTTTGTACTAGAAGGGTTTGGATATATTGTACACGTTACGCACATGCATCACAAAAACTATATTGTGGGCTTACAACTAGTGATGCTTCTCGTGCCATTTTTGGCATGTTTTGGTTACCTTGTTAAGTTTTCTAATTCCTTACGTCTGCCTAGCTAAGTTGGGCGTTTCTTTTTTGATAGTGACTGAATTGAAATCCTTTGCCCCCACAGCTAGCTAGTGCTATGCATTTTCCATGAGGAAAATACCTTTTTATTCTAACAAATCTTTTGTACTGTAAAATTCATGCACCCGACAAATATCTTTACCTTAAAAAAATATAGATTTTATTGCCACTGTGTGGATCTTTGCTTGCTTAACAATCGCTTCTTCTAAACTTTGCAAAAATGGGAGTTTTGTGCAGTAGATCTAACATACTTTTGTATCATCAAAATAGTTAAGAATTTAACCGCAAATATAATATTGGCAAAAATTTGAAAAATACTCAATGTAGTAGTTTGGAATAATTGCAAAAACAAACCCTTGCAATTTCAACTCTTCTTCATAATTCTTTGAGATTTTCACATCCACCAAATTGCTTTCAAAAAACAGAAAATCTCATAAAATTATAAGGAAGAATTGAAATCCTAAAAAGTATTATGGTCCCAAATCACATTTGGCATCACTTCCCAAGTGAATTATAGCAAAAGACAAATCTTCTGCATGCCTAGAAAACATAAAAGGGCAACCGACATGGTTTCACTGTCAAAATTGTGGACAGACAAAGAACATAAGCACAATTACACAACACATCACACATACACACACAAAAAATGTACTTTTCTCAATCACTGCCGATGCATTTAGGTTTGTGTCTTTAAAAAGGTACATTAATTTGTGTGGGACCTTCTACACATGGTTTCCCACGTGGGACTATAGTTTTATGAAGTGATATCTCAGGCGCCAAGCGTGTGGGGCCCGTCTGCTTAAGAAAGGCAGGTCTCATACGCCAAGTGAATAAGAGTTTTAATCATAGTTTTATTTCCTTTGTGCTATTTGAAGTCCATATGTAGTTGTCTAGATTTGTAGGCATAAGTTGTCGACTTGTCGGTCTTTATTGTTGTGACTTTTGAGTTTTAATTTTAAGTTAATTTTAATAAAATAAAATAAATAAATCTGATTCTCAAGGTAGTGTCAAAATCACTCACTTTTTATTGATGAGGAAAAAGTTTTTTTTTTTTTTTTTTTTTTTCGATCGAAAATTATGAAATGTCAAACTCACGTGTCAACGTTGTATTTTATTTCAACAAAGGTTGGCTCCTTATTTTAGTGTTGCATTTTGTGACATCTTGACTATGAAACTTTATTTTCTTATAAAAGTGGTAGAGCGATCAAGAATTATTTAAAATGAATTTAAAAGAATATTGAGGTTAATTAACTCTGATACTTTTCTTGAACACAATTTACTCTAATTCAAATGATAACTCCTATTTACAATAAAATAGATTTAAGGTGAAGCTAGCATTGAGTTAAATAAAACTTCTGGTAGTACATCTTGCTTAAAATCCATACCTACATGCATAAACACTTCTGTCTGTATTGTCACACATATTAATTTTTTTCCATTTCTAGTATTTGACAATTGAGCAAAATATAAATAAGAAGTGTCTGCAAGAAATGTACTTAGAAAATAGTATTCAAATAAATTTTTTATAATATCATACAAATATGAAATGTGTACAAAAGACGTACTTAGAAAGATTGTAACTATTTTTTTTTTTTTAATTTTGTAATTAATAACTATGAGACTCTCTCAATAATATTTTTAATAAAAACTAATATTGACATACTTGTAACATTTTTGTGTACATGGCATGCCCCATATCCTCCACTTTTCAATTATTATATTGATTTTTCTTTTAATTTGATCCCTAATAAAACATAACCTAAGAAAAGAAGGGTAAATTTTGCTTCTTTCTTCCTTAAACTCCCCAACTCCCTAAGTTCAAGTTGACAATAAAAGAGAATGAAAAAGAAAAGAATTACAATATCAAAAATTATTTAACCTCTTTAGCTAAATATATTCAATAGAATAATTATAACCATAAATTATAATAAGGTGTTATCTTATCAAAATTCATAAGGCCTCAGCCATTTTTACATATTTATTATAATACTTAACCGATACAAAACGGTTGAATAGATTTATAAATAGTATGTCTTCCAAGTTAAATTAAACTTTTTCGTATGCATTTGTGTTATAACTGCTCTATCCCCTCTCCTTTGTGTGTTGCATATCTTCTTTTCTTTTCTTTTTTAATAATAATAATAATAATAACTTACATATTTAATCGTACTTACAAAGTGAATGAATAGCATCACATGCGTACGTAGGGGGAAAACTATATGTATTTTACATAATTTCCTTGTACAAGAACCCTTAATAAATCTAAGAAATGTTTTAAACAAAAATTAGTGAGGGACTATCGATATTGATGGGATAGAGCTCCATTACAGTTTATCTGAAATAGAATATTAACCAAAGAATATCACAAATTCATCAGGAAAATTATATATAGTGGTTCTTTTGCAAATTCAAAGCGCAATTATCATTGAATTTTTCATATATATAGAATTTACAATACTTGATGTCAGAGTAAATTACTCTAGGTTGACGTATTTCTTTTTAATTTGGTACTGAGTCGATTTCAAAATAAATTTTATTTTTCCTAATGAATTATAATCCTTTTTTTTTTTCCTTCGTATGAATCACACTTGTTGAAATCTTTAGTTTTAGTCATACAACTGAATTATATGTTTTGCCATTTTTGTGGAACTTATCTGTAATTGATAATTGATATTGATATTGATAATGATAATGACCCTTTACCTAGTTTTTAATTCAATAATTCCAAAAGTTCCGAGTTGGCTTAAAATGTATGATCCACAATACGTTTACCAAAAAAATCAAGACTATGAATTCGCAACTCTGTCACTGGCCCATAGTCTTCCTTGGGGGACTTCTAATGCTATTTTAACTTCATGAAATGTTGTGAAAATATAGAGTGGAAAACGTTCTTTTGCATTGATTTACCCGGTAAATAAATACCTATAAAACAAATTAGGTCGATACAAAGACATAAATGGTAAATAAATACCTACAAAACAAATAATGTCTCCACCTTTGCCTCAATTTACCTTTCTTTTGTTGATTTTTTCAAAAAATACGTTTACCAAAAAAATCAAGACTATGAATTCGCAACTCTGTCACTGGCCCATAGTCTTCCTTGGGGGACTTCTAATGCTATTTTAACTTCATGAAATGTTGTGAAAATATAGAGTGGAAAACGTTCTTTTGCATTGATTTACCCGGTAAATAAATACCTATAAAACAAATTAGGTCGATACAAAGACATAAATGGTAAATAAATACCTACAAAACAAATAATGTCTCCACCTTTGCCTCAATTTACCTTTCTTTTGTTGATTTTTTCAAAAAATA
>NW_027069624.1:481259-505294 GCF_002906115.3 Quercus suber | reverse complement strand
AGAATCCATTGTCTAATTAAATTGAAAATAAGTTTCCTTTCACCCCTAGGGTTCAAAAAAATTGAACACAATCCGTAACAAAGCTCCAAAAGAAAAATTAAAATGAACGGTTGCAATAGAATTCCATATGTACATGTTTCAGATGTAAAAATTTAAACCTGAATACAGAAAGTCTTTGCCGTTGTAGCTAAAGCCTTTGTTCACAAGAATTTCACTGTCACAGAGCAAGGAAGCATGGTAAAAAAAAAATGAAATATGGAAAATGCATAATAATCAGATGTCATAGTAAAGATGCAGAAAGCACCTCATAGCTTCAACTGTGTCTGCATGACCGCTTGTTCCCCAAAGGCACTGCCATAATGAACCTACCACATGAAACTCCAGCTTTACCCAAGAAGCTCTATCATCTTCCCACTGTCATTCGACTGATGGTAACAGAATATCAAATTATGTTACATCTTGGGTGCTTGCACTGCTAGCAACTATAGATTATAACACAAAACATGGATGATTATGAGATGGCACGAGGCTAGTCAAGCATAAGGGCTGAATTTCACGTTCCATATGATTATTGCAGTTGAGTCCACATGTGCCAAATTTGTAGAAAATTGGAGGGAAAATAATTAGTGGCACATGCACATGTTAGATTTTAGAAAGTTTTTAGAAGCAAAAGCCATGTGCTATATTAAATCTAGCTTGTAATTAGTATGTTACAATTGTACTCAAGCATGTGATAAATGTGAGTTAGTTATGGACAATGTCATCAACAATAACCAACTCCCAGCTATAAATATCCATGTGAATGCATTGTAAATATAGATGGATTGATTGTGAATTTTAGAATCTCATATTTGAGTTTAGATTGAGGTCTGAGTTCCCTCTCTTTCATTACTTCCTCTCTCTCTCTCTCTCTCTCTCTCTCTAGAATCTTTTTGTACTGAAAATTCTGTATTAATCTTCTTGCGTCACTTGCTTGTTAAGTTTTCCACTATTCCAAACTTTTAACTTATTTACCTAGGAACCCATGAGGATTCATAATCAAAAGGGCAAATGCCACGTTCAGAAAATGGGAAGTCTTCCTGCTGGATAATGGTGCCACAAACTCCTTTCTGCCCATGTCTGCTACTAAATTTGTCACCGACCTAAGGGGAAGAATACAAGAAAGAAAGTCAACCTAAAATATAAGATTTGTATAGCATATAAACTGAGGCCAAATTAGAAATTCTTTACCTCTGGCCTACGAGTATGGCGAATTAAGAATTGATAGATAAATTATTATGCCTATCATTATAAAGAGCCACTCGATCCACTACACAAGACTCCCCTTCGGGACCCTTAAATGTTTGTTTACTGCTCTTATATCCTCTGCATTTAAAAAACAAGCATAAGCAATCTTGCTGTTAAAGGAATCTACCAAGAATTTTCGCCGGAAAGTGAAACTAACATATTTGGTAATTCTGATGGTGGTACTCTTGTCCCCCTTGTAACAGCAGGGGACTGTTTATTTATATAGATATCTTGGGGCTAATAATTTCCCCTGGTGAAGCAATCCCATCATCATCCAGTATCTACACATGTTAGAAACATATCAGAATTAAAAATATACAGGAAACATTTGCAATTCAAAGAAACAAATAACAAGAACAAAAGGAAATGATGAAGAATGGGATCCTTGGGATTCGCAAAGTCAATCTGGCTTCCGTAAAAAATAAAACCTCATAATAATTTCCAAATGTACTTTCAGCATTTCAGAGTATGGGAAAAAAATTAACAGGGATATTTTGGTAACTTTCAATTGGGTAGTTTGCTTTCATTTTTTTTTTTTTTTGTTAGGTAATAAAAGCTTTATTGAAAAAAGTACATCGTGTTCACGATAGTGAACAAAATGTACTTGAAACAGTTACAAACAAATCAAGAAAAGGAATTACAGATTGTAGGAAATCAAAAACGGAAAACATTGTGTAAAGCCCCAAATCCTAGACCACTCAAAACAAAGTCCTAACTAGCAAAGATTTCAAAAGATCAACATTGGGCAGTTTGCTTTCATATTTGGAACTTTTTTTGGTTATGCTTCTAGCTTTAGTTTGTTCTTGTTATGTATAGTTTGAGTCTCTCTTTGTCATTAGAATCATTTGCTTTTCAAATAAAGTTTGTTTTGGTTGAAGCAATTGATATTTGCAAACAAAATTCAATTAAATCCAAACAAATGCAAATTTACTTTTTGAATATTATGTCCACAAACCAAGAAATCCCATTCATCAAAACTCATAAAAATATACATTGGTCCTAACTGATAAGTGAAACCCAACCATGGCAATTATACCATTCAAATCACATATGTCCATAACAATGCAATCCCACTTGCCCAATATTATTAATTTATTATTATTAGTTTTTTTGATAAGTAAGAAGTTAACATGGTTCAGCCAATTCACGTTACATCCATAGGCAATGCCAACCAAAATCTGGTATCAACAATTTATATTACAACTATACTCAATTAATTCCTCAAAGTCATGCTTGAATCTCACAAACTCTCGAACCTCCCACAAAAAACAAACCAACTCAATCCTTAAACCCAAAACAAACTGTCAATACACATACAATAAAAGCCCAAAACCACAATAGACTAATGTCTCTTTCCCAAAAAAGTAGACAAACATCAACTCACACAACAAGGTATCCTTCAACCTCAAAAGAACTACCAAACTATTCTCCTAGAAAACCCTCTTATATTCTTCTAAGATTCTTCTCCTTTCCCGCACATGGGAGGACTATTTGACCCAAAGCCATCAAACCATTTACATTGTTAGCTATATATAAGGCTCCAATCTTAAACCAAATAGCTTCTTCAAAAAGTGATATCACAATATTTCTTCAACAATGAATAAACTTTCCTTCCACACTACAAGAACCAAAATAGTTAACTGAGTCAAAATAGGAATTTGAGGTAATTCCCAAAAGAAAATCTCTAAAAGATCATTTTTTTAATAGGTAATAAAAGTTTTATTGATACGAAAAATACAATGGGTTTACAATAGTAAGCCCACTGCACTTGAAACGAATACAAACAAATCAAGGGAAAAGCTAACAAAATAAGGAAATCAGACATGGAAATACAATGTATAAACCCCAATACAAAACCACTCAAACAAAGTCGCAGCTAGCAAAGACTTCAACAGATCTACAGGTCACTCAATGCTTCAAACGTTCGGGAATTACCTTCCTTCCAATTTAACCACATAAGACAAGCCAGTTCCATATTCCAAACATTTGAAGAAAATTTCCCCAACCAATTCCTCCATGCAAAAGGAGAGAGATGTATTTGGCATCACCCACTACCATACATAAGAAAGACTTCACTCCACAGATCATGAGAAAACTTACAATGGAGCAATTTTACCATTTCTAATTCTGTTAGTGGCTACTGTTGACAGCTCCTGAATAGCAAAATTATTTATTTATTTATTTTCGTTTTTAATTATTATTACTGTGCAATTCAACTTGAAACCCTCCATAATCTTTAAACTAGGCTTCTTAACCATAAAATGTCTTGAGCTTTTACCCCGTCTAATTGATCATTGAAAACTAATCCTCAAAATGGAAGGCTGTCCAAGTAAAGTTCTGAATCACATTCCAAATTTAAATGACAGCCAGAGAAAAACAAAAGTATTAAGTCTATACTATGAGATGCTTCACATAACAGTTTAAAGAGTGACTTAGCTGGACATTGCTAAGAATGATTAGAGTACATATCTGATACATAATTCACTTCTTATGGCCAGACATTTGAAGACACTGAACGATCTATCTGTCAGTGAAGCTGGTTTTTCTTTTTTCTTTTTTCTTTTTTTGTGCACTTTATATGAGTGGTCATTCCTTCTCTAGTTTGCCTTAATATAAGTGGTCATTCCTTCTCTAGTTTGCTATAATTTTTGGATTCACGTACTTCCATGTAATTCTGATATATTGCTAGTACACTTCCTGTGTACTGGTTATCTCTTTTCGTTTCTTGGTTAATAAATTTTAGTTCTTCATAAAAAATAATAAAATAAAAAACTTATTCACTTGTGATAGGTAGAAAACCTTATCAATAAATAGTTATTTACATTGTCTAAAGCAGTTTTATTACATATATTCATGGGAATAGATATACTTCGACAATATGAGATATAGTACCATCTGTCCCAAATAAGTATGCAGAACAATTGAGATCTATACCATGTGATACTGCACCAACTATTAATATGTATTACCCGCATATGTTTTGCACCATAGCCCTTTCTATCAGGCCTGAGTATCCTGTCCTGTGTGTCATTTTCGTACTTTTGAAGCACAGCACTATACCTGTTAAAGAACTCTAAGATAAGCAGCCATACTTATATAATTACTTGGGCAATTGAAGACATGCAAGGACTTTTTTTATAAGAATAATTTTAGTAAACAGAGACTACATCATGTACAATGAACACAAAGTAGGAAAAATAAAATGCTGTAGAGGCAAGTAGTAGAATCTAAAGTACAACCCTACGAGGGGAGGTTGGTGCACTAAGGCTATTTGTAGGCATATAGGGTTATGCTTTGGAAATATATTCAGAGGGAGTGGACACAGTTCTCTCAATTTATCAAGTTTGCAGTCGGTGATGGTTCTAGAATAAAATTTTGGTCCGATGCTTGGTGTGGTACTATCAACTTGAAGGGCACCTTTCCTGAGTTGTCATATTCACAGGATAAGGAAGCACTAGTAGCGGATCATATGCATCTTCACAATGGATCTGTTCATTGGAAAATAAATTTCATACAAGCAGCACAGGACTGGGAATTGGAGTCACTCTCATTGTTCTTGGATCTTTCGTATTCTATTGATGTGCAAGGTCATGAAGAGGATAAGTTGTGTTCGAGCCAGTCAAGTTGAAGGGTTTCAAGGTTAAAGCTTACAATAGAGTTCTAGCCTCTGCTGGAGTCGAGCATTTTCCTTGGAGAAGCATTTGGAAGCCTAAAGTCCCAACAAAAGTGGGATTTTTTCTATGGGTTGGTTCTTTGGGAAAATACTAACAGATAATCTGAGGAAGTGGAACATTGTGTTGGTGAGATGGTGTTGCATGAGCAAGAGGGTGGGGAAACAATGGATCACTTGAGGCTGCATTGTTCTGTTGCAAGGGAGATGTCGGATATGGTTTTTGCTCTTTTTGGAGTCCAATGGGTGATGCTTGGCAAGGTTGTTGACTTACCACCTTGTTGGCAGTGCATCTAGAGGGAAGAAATGCAAGAAACTTGAAGGATGTGGGGGAAAATTTATATCTGAATTGCACTTCCTAAGAACTTTTTTCAAATGGCTTAGCTGTCATGTTCATCTAGTATACTCCTGTGTACTAGATGAATTCTAATTTTTTTTTCTAATATAACTTATTACTTATCAAGAAATTGTGCAATCATTAAAAAATGAAACCACTATAGGTGATGAATTTGGTACCTTTTCATAACGATAAACGGCCAAATCCACGATCTAAAGATGACTTGTTCATGACAATTGCATCCTCTATGTCATAGCCACTATAGCTCATCACAGCAAGTGGCATTTTGCCCGCTCCAAGCTTATCGTATCCAACCTAAAATAGCAGTAATTAGTTCACAGCAAAAAATGGCTGCAATACTTCGAATAATGCATACCAACAGCTCAATTGTTTTTGTTGTCAACAGAGGTCGTTGAGGATACACCAGCAGGTATAGTAGGGTGTCCATCCGACGTAACTACAAATCAAGAGAGTTGGGCAGTATTAGTCATACAGATCAAAATTATGAAAGTTGCCATAATAAACAACTATGGATGATCTATTCACACGGGAAAGAAAAATGCAAACAAAAAGGTAGTCTTCTTATTTTGTGGAACTTGAACCCACAGAAGACCATGGGAAAGGGAATTTATCACTGAAAAGGAAAAGACCAAATAGACAAGATCCACCATAAAATGTCAAATACAACTACAAAATAAATAATAGAAAAGACAGTATCTGATTAATAATTTATAATTGTGACGTCTCAACGCATTGACCTTTTTCTTTTGGCTCCTAATGAAGCGGTTTTGGAAGTTTCAGATTAAAGTTGTAATTCAGCCAAGTTATACACACAAATTATACAGCTTATACAAACAATTGAATTATACTTGATGATTTAAATTTATCCAACACGCATTAAAAGAAGCTACAGAACACAAAACTATCAGTAATTTCTGTATGAACAGAGGAAAGCATATGTTGTAACTTCATGACAAACATGCAGGAAGGCAAAGAAAGAACAATCGGGCTCCTGCCACAAAAAAAAAAAAATTGACAACACAGAATAAATCCACTTGCCTGGTTATATGCAATATTCCCATAGCTTGCTTCCCATTGCACACTATGAAGATAAAAATAAGTAATTTCAGAACACAAGGGTGAAACATTTTTTATCACTGAATTTAGAATCCAAAATAGCAATCAGAGAAGTTTGCACATTAAAAAAAAAATTAATAAAACCTGATAAGTATTTCTAGGTGACTGATTGTGATGAGGAAATGGAATAAGCCCAGCACAAACACCTAGGATGGTGAAAGGCTCAATTTCAATATGTGTTGTTTCTGTTGTAGCCTCTCCTTCATATAAAGCAATCTATGAAATAGATAATTACGCAACAAGAGAAATTGAATCAAGTAATGGCAACATAGCATCAAAGGAATTTAAAAGTTATTAGAATGTAACAAACAAAGCATTGTTCTCCTCATTAACATCAAGATACTCAATCAACCCGTCTTGTAAAAAACTATCAAACGTACGGACTCCAGCCTTGAAAGAACAAAAAATAAAATCAGTTTTGAAATTACAACTCTTAATTAAGGAAACAAGGCATAAATTAGACTTACCAACAACTCCTTCATATGATGTTCTTTGATCCTTGAAATGCCCTTGTCAGCAATGACAAGTGGACGACAAACTCGACCTCATCAGAAGCAACATAAACCAGCACTGAAAACATGTTTCCCTCAAAGTCAGCTGTGCAGTTATGATTTTATATACTGGAAAAACATTGCAGAAAAGATGATGCAGAGGGAAGCAACAAAAGACATAATTGCCACACACTCAGTTAGAAAAATAACCTAATCAAGTATTAAAATGACAATCAAGACAGAGATCAAAGTGATATAAAATTAGATTATGACAAGAGAGTAAATTATAAATCGTAGTCATATTGCATTAGCAATTACTTTTTAGTGTCCAAGTAATTATGCAGAGCAGCATCTCTTTTGTTTCATGAGTTGTGATGAAATTTTCCATGTTGTCCGATGTTATTAATATATCTACCAAGATTGTTAAAAGAATTGGGTTTATATTGATGTAATGGCCCAAGAGAACAAGTTATGTTGGAAGCCCATGTTGGGCTAACCCTAACTTCTAGTCTCTATATATACCTTGTTAAGGGTTCAATGTAATTGTTAACTTGAGTATCCAATAAACATGTAGCTACTAGGGCTTTATCCATGGATGTAGGTTGTTGGTCAAACCACACAATCCCTCATGTTCCTCTCTCTTTCTTGCATCTGCTTCTCTACATTATTTTATCCTAGTCTTTAACATGGTATCAGAGCTGATGGTTGTCGATGGTTGTATACTTGCGCAACCTTCAAATCTAAGTTTGTTGGTTGTTCTTTAATGTGGCGTTTGGTAAGGTTCAAGTTTTAGGATTCCCAAGAATGTTTAAGATTCCCATGTTTGATTGCAAATCACATCAAAGAATCAGATGCTAGAAAAATCTAAATTCCCCTTTAAACCCTCTCTAGTAAGAATGTGAATTCCCTTTAAAACAGGTGAGTATCCAGATTCCCAAGCTTAAAGGAAATTGCATTTTTAATAAATTGACAATTTTAACCCTTTTAGCAATTAAGATAAAATATAAAACAATCATCAATATCTTTTCCCTTATCTTTATCTTTTCCCGCCAAAATAACATAAACAGGATAGACAACTCTGTTGATATATTCTTTAACAAAGTTCTATTTAGGTTTCACGTGTGGAAAAAAAGAATTTTGAAGGGGACCCTCCATTATTGCTAGGTATTCACTTTTGTTGTTGTGTGTGTGTGTTGCTCTACAAATTATTAATAGTTTATATTTTTTTTTTAATTATTTATTTAGAGGAAGATTTTTTTTTTCTTAAAGGACTTGGTAGTTCATATTCAAATCTAAGGATAGAATGGAAAAAATAAATAATTCATTTAAAATTTCTAGGAATAAATCAAACATTATCATCTCACATTCCTAGGAATCTTAAGAAATTCCCAATGAAACCAAACATAGAAATAGCTACATTTCTAAACATTAGATTGCAATGAATCACATTCCTAAAGATCTGAATGTCAGGAGTAATGTAGATTCCACCATAAAACGCCACATAAGGGCGTTGATGGTTTTTGGTGTAGTTGTGGTTGTTGTTGGTGATTGTAGTTGTTGGTGGTTGTTCTCGGCAGATTGGTTATTGTTGCTGTTGGTAGTTGTTGTTGTTCTCAGCTTCTTGTCTTATTGCCATCATTGGTGGCTTTAGCTGTTGTTGTTGGTGTTGTGGATCCAACATATAGACATAGATTTGACCTGAAATTCAGATCTGAACGCAACCTAGCTTGGTAGATCTCAGTAGTTGGCCTCTGTTTTTGTTGTTCTCGAAAGATCGGTGGTGGTTTTCGACCATCCTCCACCGATTCAGTTGTTTTTGGTGTTTTTTGAAGTTGGCCTCTGTTTTTGTTGTTTTCAGCGTGTTCTTAGTAGCTTTCCGGTCACGGAGGTTGCTAGACAGATATCCCGGTGGCTTGTCCTTGATCTCTGGGTAGTTTCCAGTGGTACCAAGGTTGTTTTCTCAGTGGTTGTTGCTAGAGTTGTTGGTTGCCAGCGCAGTGGTTGCCAACAAGTTCTAAGGCCGCCAATATGGTTGTTGGTCAGAGTTGACATGTATTACCCTTATCCGATTCGAAGTTTTAGCTATTCTGTTTCCAGGATAAGGATATCTTAATCCTGGATAGGGAGAAAATTTGTTTGGTGATTTTGGTTGATTGGGTATAGGTTTTGGATGTCCCTTATTAATGATAATGATAAAATAACCCCTATAAAATCTATTACCGGTATTTGATTCTCCCTCGCCTCACCTCACTTAAGAGGTCTTTTGAACTTTTGGGTCACCACAATCCACCCCCTTAAGGGCTATGCGTCCCCATGTGATACCTACCCACCACCCTAGCCAGTAAAGTCAACTTTGATGCTGTTTGTAACAACCCAAGGAAACTGCTTTAGTCACATAGACCTCACCACTTTATACAGGCATTGAACCTTAATTGGTATGACGCATTTTAAAGACGTTGAGGTCAATGCAACCAAAGTAGAAAATATCATGCTAGTGATGGGTCAGGGCATGACAAAATGGCATCAGAACAAATCTGGTAACACCATGTGGCTTGGGGGCACTACAATATGACATGGGCTGTGACGAGGACATTGGGAATTTAAGCTGGGGAGATGTGATACATGAAAGATTTGATTGGATTTGATTGTTTGAGTGTGGGTTGTGCAAGTATGTATTGAATCCCACACCAGGTGTTTACTAGGTGGATCTAGGGTAAATAAGTGATTACGAGAAGCCTCAATAGTAACTTGACTAGTGATTTCCTCAGGTCGTTACATCAATTATTTATTTATTTATTTTTTTGGTATCATTTTACATCAAATCAAATGCATGAATTACATATCCTCCTATGAAAATATATAAGATTCCATATTATTTCACAATCGCCCATTCAAGGGAAATAACACAGCCAATACCAGGAGAAAGAATAAAATGGATAAAATGGTAGTTTTGAAATAATTTACCTGCTTCTCATTGACATATACACTTACAAACTCGCCAATTTTGCCAGCTCTCCGTAACTTTCTCATGGTAGCAGCAAAATGCTAAAAAAGAAATAAAACATTAAAGGTTAGAGAGAACATAAAAAAGAATTTAAAAAAATTAAAAAACTTTCTAAATATTCACCTCAATTATATACTTCTAGTACCTGTGGCCTCCGATGCTTGCCAAGGATCAGCCCATTAAATATAACTAGAAAGGAATTTGGTGTGTGAAGCTCTTCTCCAGATAGTAGTTCCAAGTCTTCAACGCCCAAATAGTAGCACTATCACAACCAGTAATTAAAGATACGATGAATAAGTGACACAAACATAGGCAACAGTGTCAAATCTTTATTAAATGTGAATACCATTACCATAACATTGAAGCAGAGTGAATATGTATGTCTATATTTACCATATATTATAAAGGTAGAACTCATACATAGAAGCACCAAAGAGTATTTGAAAATTTCAAGTTTCCACAAGATACTATTCTACCTCAAACTACATATCCGATGCTTTGAATGACAGCTTCCTCAATCGTAGCATTAGATTTACAGGAATAAATCCAAGAATTCCTCTCTATCCAAATAGCATATATACAAGATCATCACAATAGACTAGTTATAGTGACATACAAACTTTTTACCTTGGTTTGATCAATAGCCCACTAACGCTTACTATTCTAGTCATAATTCTGTATAGCAATAGAAGCATATGAAGTAGATCCTGCCAGGAAAAACACTCACACACCAACATGTTCCTAAAAACAATGTCTACAGTATAATCTCATCACAAAATTCTATACCTCTACTAAGTCTATTATAAAAATAATTTTAATTTTTTTTGGATAAGTAATGGAAATCTTATGCAAATCATGAAAATGAGACACCCAAGTATCCAGGAAGTATACATCTAGGGATCAAACCAATCAAATACACAAATTACATGCATCCATCAAATCATAAACCAAAGAAAAAGAATGACTTCCTATGATTGACATCCAATCCAGTAGTGTTCTAAAAAAGAAAAATTTTTAGTTTGCCATTGTCCTTTCAGAGTATTCAAAGCAACCATTGTTCCTCTCCCACCAAATGCATCGCTTCAAGCAATGAGGGACAGCCTTCTAGATAACACCATCACAATGACGACCAAACTTTCCTTGCCTACTTACTAGGAGCTCAACCACAGTCTTTGGCATTACATAGAAGATACCAAACAAACTAAGTCCTTTATAAATTGCAAGCCATGCAACAATAATATTCTTTGAGCTATTCTTATTATCATCTTTCTTTGTTTCTTTTCTTTCTTTTTGCTAGGTAAATACTCATGCTATCAGCCAGGAAAAATTTCTTGTAGACCAACCTTTTCAGATAAGTAAATGAGTATTTTAGTTATTAGAATAAAATATAAAATAAAAAAAAACCCTACTTCATGTACATGAAATTGGGCACAAAGGAGTCTAAAGAATTACAAAATTTATGTATAAAAGGACAATTATTCTAAAGAAATCAGTCATGGAGTCACTATTAGTAAAACCCCACACCCGAGACAAATCAAACAACAAACTAGCAAACAATTCTATCAATTGTGTTCCAAGAAGTTTCATGTCATCAAAAGTACAACACTTCCGTTCCTGCCACAATGCATCAAACATAACAAGACCAAGTTCCAAATATCCAAAGGAACTGTTAGAATTGTGTGGTTAAATGATTAAATTTACCATATTCCAATAGCTTAAACTTATGGGACAATCAGTAATTTAACATGGTATCAAAGCATAAGACCCTAAGTTCGATCCTTGTGTCCTCCATTCTACCTCCCATTTAAAATCCCAAGTGTTGGGCCTCACCTATTAAAGGTAGTTTCGGCCCGCACGTGAGGAGGTTAGAATTATATGGTTAAATGATTAAATTTACCATATTCCAATAGCTTAAACTTTTGGAACAATCGGTAATTTAACAGAAACCAACAAAGATCGTTAACCTTTTCTAACAACACCTGTTGAAACCCAAAGGAACCAAAAACAAAGCTCCATAACTCAAACGCAACACTACAATGTAGGAGAAGATGCTCTATCGTCTCCCCATTATAGCCACACATGCAACACCACTCTACTAACATGTAATCTCTCTTAATGAGATTATCACAAGTGAGGATTTTCCCTCATGCTACTATGCAAAAAAAGAAAGAGAAAACCTTTGGAAGCTAGCCCCTAGTGTTGGTTGGTGTGCATCAACACCAGACCATTGAGACAATTTCAAGAGAAATTTTAATCATTATCAAAAGAAGGTTGTCTTCGTTATGAGTAACAGGGGAAAAATAGTAATATCATGTACTTTATATATAAATAATATTTTGTGTTAGGGTTGACTTATCAAACCCTAAAACACTTTCACTATCAACAGCATGGTATCAGAGCCACCAACCCGCCGCTGCCGTTAATCCTCCAACCACCACCCACCGATATTGTTGTCTGATGAAATGCAAAATAGAGGATTTGCACATGCCAAAACCATATACTATTTAAGGTTGTTAAGATTATATTTTAGAGCTGCTTTAACATGCTGGATGATTCCATTGTTAATGAATGTTCTATGGTTCTTATTGAGTTAATGCGATGATACAAAGGAATTTTTTTTTATCTGTTTCTTAGTTCATACTCAATGTGAAGCTAGTGATCCTGGAACAAATGGCATCTCATCACCCTATAAGGAAGGTGAGGTCAGGGACTCAATCTGTGCGGGTGTGAGTTGCGTTGTCTATTTTAGCTACCAAAATAAGGAAATTCATGGTGTATCCAGTGGCACTGTGTCAAACAAAACTAAGTTCACAATAACCTAATCTGTGCAGAAACTTCAAGATGATCCACACATGTTAGGGACAAAGAACAAAGAACATGAGGACAAACATAATGTTCTGATGACTCAGAAAAACAAAGTAGGTGGCTCCAAGTCTGAACTTGCAAGGTATAACCTTTTTCTTTTTTCAATGGATTTCACTGTCAATGTAAAACAAATCCATCTTAAACTTGTGAATGAAATCCAGTTAAAATGAGTACATGGCAAAAATTTTAGTGTTATATATAAAATTCTGATTATCAAGGATATAGTTATAACTATCAATCTATCATGTTATAAGATGTCTAGCTTTTGGTTAAATGTTATATACCTTAAATTATTAGATCAAGCAGATCTCACTTGAGCCTAATTGTTGGTCATCAAAGAAGATACTCGAGCAACCATCCCTTCTCAATCTTATCATTGTTATATATGGTTACCTAGAAAGGGAATTTAGTCAGGAAGTTTATGGAAATTATGAACTCAAAAAGGGTGCAGAAAAGTGTTTGATATCAGGTCAATGTAATTCAGGTGCGATAGAAATTACTTCGAGTCTTTGTTTCCATATTTTTATTTACTTATAAGTATTAACTCAATTAATTTAGGCCAGTATCATGCTTCAAGCATTCCAAAGATTGACCACGACAGCCATTTCCAACTTTAAACAGAGAAGCAAACAACTGAACAGATTCTATGGCATCAACAATCTGTTTCTGGTATTTTGTGTCAAATGAGAAGTCAGCATGTTACCCAGGCTTCCCATCTGCCATTTAAGGATGTCCTAATATTTTTGCTACACTAGGCTAAGTTAACAATGAGAATCTTCGTTTGTACTTCATTTCTTTGCATCTTTCTCAGTTTCTGATATTCTGCATTAATAATGGTCTTATCATCATTTGCATTTGATCACATATGGTTCACTGTTGGATGGAAAATAGCCAACAATATTCATGCTAGAAGTATTGTGACTTGAAAGTTGACTTGAAAGTCATTTTATTGATAAGAATACATGCACTGAACCAGAAGAAAACTTAGAAATCTTTATTCCCCAATATAGCCACCCACACACCCAAACAGTACTAGGTGCTGATGCGCACCTACTCTTCATCAATAACTTGATATTGTACGATATCTGAAAAACTTTCAGCATCAACAGCATTCACAACAGAATCAGTCTCATTAATTGTTTTAATTTGCCTGCAATATGCATCATATTTGGTGTTTTCTTTTAACCTTTCACTATACCCAGATCCCATGGGAGGGATAGGCACACCAGGAGGACTGAAAACCTCTCCTCCCCATTCAACGTAATTAGCACCGTCTCCTAAAGAAGTGAATACATTTTTTGGCCAAAATCCGATTACAGTTTCATCTTGACCAAATTTTAGGAACCAGTTTCCATTGCTAGAAGCCTATCATTCAAGAGAAAAAACACAAACACAGGAAGTAAGAACAAATTATGTGTTTTGTTTTCTATCATAGTTGATGCAAAAAGAGGTTAGTACGAAAGAAACACGCACATGCACTCACAAATCTATATAAACACATATATCTATTTATTTACCCAAAAAAGCATTAATTGCAAGTCAAATTGCTGTTCTGGCGTTGAAATTGACTCTAAAGGAATGCCTAGAGGAATATCCGTCCTCACAGGAATTATTGAATTACATAATGTATTGAAGCATGAGGATTTAGCTGTTTGTAGATGGAAACATCAAATATTAAAAGGTAGGTAAATAGCGCAGTTTATTACATAATTCATAAAACAACGTATGCATAGAAAAAAAAATATTAATTACTTTTGTAAATGTGTATAATCTAGTACGAGTATCGTTGTACAAGGTTGGATATACCTAAGACAAAAAGAAATGAGTATTAGATTTAACAAGCTCATATACATACATAAATACATATTGTAAACTTGTTTCCTCTATCACTTACTGTCCATCCAACTTCTATGCTTTCTGGATAATTTTGAACCTTTATGCGAGCAGAACTGTATTGAGTTCCTTTGACTTTTGGGTTATATAGGCTGATGCTTGCAGAACCTCCATGGTACACGTTGTTCTTATTTTTTGTCCCCACTATAGCATACTGAGAAAAATATATAACATTTTAAATCAATCATTTGAAAATTATTTATAAAGGAAAATGTGTAATTATTCTTAGTATTACTCCTCCAACTCTAGTTGCACATTGAGTATGTGTGTGCTTATGCACTCCAAGCCAAATTACTAATCATCAATCACACCATAATAAACAGCAAACTCATATATATATATATATATATTGTGATTTATATGCTAAATTTGTAGGAAACTATAAATATATTTGCATGTCATTGAAGATCAAATCAATGATTTAAAGCCAAAGAATAACATGAGATTTTTCAAATTCATTGAAGTCAACTACAACTACAACACAAAATATATGCAAATGTATGAAATAAATAAAAATAAATTAGAGTGTAGCAATGATAACTCGCATGAGTACCAGGTTTATCAGCAGTAAGTGGTTTATATTTTGAGTTATGTATCTCTGTAGCTAACTTTGCCCTTTTGAGATCAGCCATGGTATTTCTCCTTGTTATGAGTAATAGGGGCAAAATAGTAATATCATGTACTTTATATATAAATAATATTTTATGTGTTAGGGTTAACTTATCAAACCCTAAAACACTTTCATAGTTAACAATATGGTATTAGAGCCACCAACCTGCCGTTGTCGTTAACCCTCCGACCACCACCCACTGATATTGTTGTTGCCGGCAACCATAACCTTACTCGCTAGCTCTGACGACCCTAATAGAGACCTTCGACGATCTCGATTTAGTGGTTGAAGGAGTTGCCTAGCGCTGGTGACCTTCTCTTCGGTCTCGCGACACCAGATCAACGTTACCTAACCGCGGCAGAGGCAGGGTTTTACTCGCCCTCCTTCGGTGACCCAGCCTAGCTTACTCGCTGGTCCTTGCACCGCGGCTTCTGCACCCTAGCATCGTTGCCGGAGTTTTTCAATTAAGGGTTTCAACCATGGTCTGATTTTTCTTCTCTTCTTCAATACGTTCTCCGATTATCTGTTCAGGCAGCCTTAGGTTGAAGTTTAGTGGTGGATTGGGCATTTCTTTTTGGTGTTGGTATGGATTTGTTGCTGCCTTGTTTTTGGAATAGTTTGGTGTTGATTCTTTGATAGATGAGTTGTTGTTGGCGTGGCTGATTGGTTGAAGTACATTGGTTGTTGGTTGGAGTTTGTTTTAATTCAGTTCAACATATTTCTTTTGTGTTAGTTTGTTCTTCAGATTGCTATTATGGAGTCCAAAGACAGTGCTTAGCCCCCTAATTATTTCTTATCTCCTGTTATGTTATCAATTACCTCCATTCGTCTAAATGGTAGTAATTATGCTCAGCGGACATAGGCAGTTGAAGTCTTTCTTTTTGGTAGAAAGAAGTTTGATTACGTGATTAAGGAACCTCCTGTACCTACAGACTCTAAATTTGTTGATTGGAGAGCCGAAGATGCACAAATTAGGAGTTGTTTGTGGAATAGCATGGAGTCTAAGATCAGTTGTAGTTTGGTTTTCTTACTAACTGCTAAACTTGTTTGGGAACAAGCCAAGGAACTTTACTCTGGTGTTAACAATTTGAAGTGGATTTATGATCTTCATCAAAATTATTTCTCCTTGAGTTTAAGTGACATGTCTTTGGAAGACTATTATAACAAGTTTAAGGGTGTATGTGAAGAACTGAATATTTATCAGTCTATCTCCTTTGATGTTAAAATTATGATGAAACAACAAGATTCTATGCATGTTGCTCGCTTCCTCTCTAGATTGCCTAAAAGTTTGAATCTAGTAAAAGCACAAATTTTAGCCAGTCCAGACCTCCCTTCATTGAGTGAAGTTTTTGGTAGACTTTGACAGACCACATTATCTGATTCAAGTACTGACCCTTTCTCTTCCTCCAATACTGATGCATTACCTTCTGGTGATAAATCTGCCTTTACCACTTATATGGGGAGTAATAAAGGTGGTCGTGGTCATAGGGACCGAGGCCATGGAGGTCGTGATCAAGGGGGCCGTGGTAGTGAACAAGGGGGTTGTGGTAAAGGACGTGGTCTTCGTAAGTGCACTTATTGTCATGGTGAGAATCATACAGTAGACTTTTGTTGGGAGTTGTATGGTAAACCCTCGGCTCACCAAGCTAGTTTTCAAGTTCAAGAACCGCCTTCACAGTCACTTCCACCAACATCCAGAGTAGTCTCTATTCTTGAGGAAGAGTACAATTGCCTCTTGTCTCTGCATTCCAACTTTGTTGGGCTTGATTCTACTGCTACTTTGGCTTAACAAGGTACTTTCGCTACTTGTCTTGCCACTCAGGACCCTTAGGTCATCGACTCAGGTGCTACTGATCATATGACAGGTACCTCAAGTTTACTCTCTGACCTTGAGCAATCTAGTAGTCTTCCCAATGTTACATTGGCAGATGGCTCAGCCACTACAGTTTCTGGTTTGAGCACTGCCAATCTCAGTCCTAATCTTTCTCTCTCTTCTATCTTATATATTCTTGATTTTCCTTTTAACCTTTTGTCAATTAGTAAGCTTACTAAAATTTTGAATTGTGCTGCCCTTTTTTTATCCACTCATTGTATCTTTCAGGATCTCAAGACGAGGAAGATTATTGGTGGAGGGCATGAAGTCGGTGGACTTTATTACTTGGATCGATGTGGTTCTTCTCGTATAGTGGCTTCTCATTTGTCTATCTCGCCTCTTCAGCATCATTGTCGCCTTGGTCATCCATCTCTCAAGAATTTGAAGTTCTTAGTTCCATCATGTCGTCAAATTGAGTCTTTACAATGTGAAGTATGTCAGTTGGGTAAACACCATAGGGTGCCTTTTGGCTCTAAATGTGAGAGTCGTGTTAGTAGTCCTTTTCATTTAGTTCATTTTGATATTTGGGGTCCAATAAACACTACCTCATTGTTGGAATTTAGATATTTTGTCATTTTTGTTGATGATTATTCTAGAGTCATCTATCTTTATCTTATGAAAGAACGGTCTGAATTGTACTCGATTTTCAAATCATTTTATATGGAAATAAAGACTCAGTTTAATGCTTCACTTTGTATTTTTTGGTTTGATAATGCTCGTGAATATTTTCATACATCTTTGTCAAAATTTTTTGATGATTGTGGTATAATTCACCAATCTTCATGCCCCCATGCTCCACAACAAAATGGTGTTGCTAAATGCAAAATGCGTCATTTGTTAGAGATCACTCGTGCCTTAAATGCGTGTTCCCAAATCATATTGGAGTGATGCTCTTCTCATTGCCTGTCACCTAATTAATTGTATGCCTACCACTGTTCTAGGTGTTCAGATTCCTTATACTGTGCTATCTCTTGATGCACCTTTGTTTCATCTACCTCCTAAGATCTTTGGTTGTGTGTGCTATGTTCATATCTTAGGTCCAGGGAGTGACAAACTTGATCCTAGATCCATTAAATGTGTTTTTCTTAGGTATTCTCGTACTTAGAAAGGATACCGATGTTACTCACCTACTCTTCGGCGTCGTTTCATTAGTGCTGATGTCACATTTGATGAATCTCAGTCCTATTTCTCTCCTTTGGTTGCTAGTGACAGTTCTCCTCCTTGTCTTCCTCTCCTACCACCTGTGTCTCCTATTGAATCTCCTCAAAAACCACTCCAAGTATATTGTCATCGGCAGAAACCTCCAACAGAGACTTCTACCTTGCTTAGTGATCCGACTCCTGATCCTGCCTCTCTTCTGATTGCTTTGCGCAAAGGTAAGCGTTCTTGTACCTCTCACCCTATCTCTCAGTTTGCCTCTTATGGTCACTTGTCTTCATCTCTTTATGCCTTTACCACATCCTTGAATTCTACTGTTGTTCCTAAGTCTGTCTAGGAGGCTATGTCCATCTCTGGTTGGAAATCTGCTATGGAGGCAGAAATGTCTGCCTTGTTTGAAAATGCTACTTGGTCTTTAGTTACTCGTCCTCCAGGGAAAACTACTGTTGGTTGTCATTGGGTGTATACTGTGAAGTATTTGCCTAATGGTTCTATTAAGCGTTTGAAGGCTCGCTTGGTTGCCAAAGGGTATACCAAGACATACGGTGTTGACTATGTCGAGACATTCTCACCTGTTGCTAAAGTTTCTTCTGTCCGGATTTTGATCTCCTTGGCTCTAATTTGGGTTGGCCATTATTTCAGTTAGATGTTAAAAATGCCTTCTTGAATGGCGATTTGAAGGAAGAGGTGTATATGGAGCAACCACTTGGGTTTGTTGCTTAGGGGGAGTCTGGAAAAGTGTGTAGGTTGCATAAGGCCATCTATGGTCTTAAACAATCTCCCAGAGCTTGGTTTGGTAAATTCAGTGAAGTAGTGTTAAAGTTTGGATTGCGACATTGCCACTTTGATCACTCTGTGTTTTATCATACCTCTGATAGAGGAAATATTTTGTTGATAGTATATGCTGATGATATTATAATAACTGGAAATGATGAGCAGGATATTGATGATTTGAAAAGATACCTTCAAAACTCCTTTCGAACTAAGGATCTGGGTAAACTTTGTTATTTCTTGGGTATCGAGGTAGCACGATTTAAAGAAGGCATCAGTTTATCACAGAGGAAGTATGTGGTGGATATTTTGGAAGAAACTGGCTTGTTAGGATCTAAACTAGTGGAGACTCCTATGGATCCGAATGTCAAATTGTATGAAGATCAAGGGGAGTTGTTATCTAATCTTGAGAGATATTGTCGTTTGGTTGGTAAACTAAATTATCTCACAATTACTCGCCCAGATATATCATTTGCAGTTAGTGTTTTAAGCCAGTTTATGAAAGATCCTCGCCTTCCATATTGAGAGGCAATTATTCGAATTGTGAGGTATCTTAAAGCACATCCAGGCTGTGGTCTTTTGTATAAAGCTAATGGACACTTATGGGTAGAAGCCTACACTGATGCTGATTGGGCTAGATCACCATCAGATAGAAAATCCACTACTGGGTATTGCACTTTTTTGAGAGGAAATTTGATTACTTGGAGAAGAAACAAACTGTTGTCGCCAGGTCTAGTGCAGAGGCTGAGTATAAAGCCATGGCACACCCATCATGTGAGCTTATGTGGATTAAGCATTTACTTGATTTGATAGTTAAGACTTGGCTATGTCTTATGTTTCTTGCAATTTTAGTTGGATTAGTAGATGCCATAACTCGAACGGCAAAATTGATGGCGCAGGAGATCTCTTGACTCAAGGAAGTATTGAAAGTGGCGGTCCCTTTACTCAAGGAAGTGTTGCAAGTGGATGGAATGAGATGGTTCATAAAGTCGAGCCATGTTTCTAGTTTAGGATCATGTTTTATAATTTATGACACATGTTATGATTAAGTGCTCTTGTTTTGTGAGTCTATTTCCAATTTGATTTGATAGTTAAGACTTGGCTATGTCTTTTGTTTCTTGCAACTTTAGTTGGATTAGTAGATGCCGTAACTCCAACGACAAAATTGATGGTGCAAGAGATCTCTTGACTCAATGCAATTTAAGCTACATGACCTGACCCGAATAACCTGTGACACGACCTGTTAAAAAAATATTTGCTAAAAAAATATTTAAGCTACGTCTTGATACTAGGTGCGTAAAGCACAAAGTACCGATACTAATAGTCGATAAATTATAGATATAAAGTTGTAAACAATTAAACTTCATTGCTTCACAAACATGACATGAGACATGAGACAAGACAACACGTTACACATGGCTCTCAAGACTCAAGACAACCAATAAAAATAAAAATAAAAATCTCATTCAATACTAGGCCTATCTGTAGTCAGCCAATGGCCTCGTTTAAGTCTTGTTGGTCCCATCATTGATATGACCAATTTTAGTTTCTAAAGTGTTGTTGTTCAATGGTGCGTAAAAGTAAGTCTTATGTTCATTTAAGTGCTAATTTGGATTAAGGGGTAGAGGAGTAAAGTAGTGTTAGCTGAAATTAGTCATTTTTAGCTAACAGTACTACTCTACTCCTCAGTCCTCTCTATACCCCTCAATCCAAACAACAGTGTCACTTGAATGGTTGAACCCCTTGGCCCATTTATTGATAGGACAAAATTTAGATACAGTATCTTAGATGTTGTTCTTTCAGTTTTCCTCTTAACATTCAGCCATGTGGCTATTTAACTAAAAAATACACTTCCATCTCATTAAAAAAAAAAAAAAAAAAACCACATGGTAGAATTTTAAAAAGGGAACCTTAGGAACAGCACCTAAGTACTATACTTAAGTTTCCTCTTTGGGATTCTCCAACCTATTCCATTACTCACAAAAGAATTACTACCCCTTTACACCATCAAAAATGGCAAGAAACTCATCCAATGACTACACAAGGCATCAAACTCACTTCCTCTTTTTTTGATATTCAAAAAGAGATCAATAAAGATATAGCAAAGCATAACTAATTTCAAAATTATAAAAGAATAACCTCATAAAATATCATAGAAAATCACTGTATTCTGCAAATTCAAAACACAAAATGAAAGATCAAATCCAAGCTTCTTGACTTACAAATGGTATCTTAGAAGCTTTATTGTTCCACACAGCCAACAGTCCCAAACCTGCGAAACAGCTCAAACCTCCACAAAGCCAAGCCAATGCTTCATACTGTTTCCAAACACAAAAACGAAAACAAAATACGGTCACGGTTAATTGTAGCTATCCACCCTAAACTAGAGGGTCATTTGCAGATTACAATTCCCACCCCAAGCTATAAACTTTCAAGATTTTTCACAACTTCCAACATGCAATCCAAAATCAACATTAAAATTAATGGACTGATTGGAGAGGATATAGTTGCTTAATGAAAACTAATCAGTTGATTTTGACATATTAGTGCATTCCACTATCCAATTAGCCCACTGATTTGTTGCCAATCAGCTCAAAATTTACAGTATAGGATGGATTTTGCGAATAATTAACCCAAATCCTAAAAGGGCAAAAACTTAACGATTGAAATTGAACTATATGACTGCGTTGACCAAAACAATACAATACAACACAATTGAACCATGTTGAAATTGATAATAAGAAATGGATATGATAATTGGGCAAGACAATAGTGTTACCTTTCCAACAGTATTCAGCAATGCGATCTATGCAAGGCTCGGGAAATGGGGTCCCGTTGTCCAAACTAGTTCGTCATTCACTGGAAGCTGAAACATCAACACACACAGTATCATGTTTTTAGGGATTCGTTTCCAATGCTTTTCAAAACGATTTTGAAGTAAATGGAAGGGAAAAAGAATATATTATTGAAGTGTGTGAGAGACAGTGAAAAACAATAAAGCAAAGGAGTAAGAAACAGGAGGATTGGAAAAAGTGCACTCGACTAACCACCAAAGAAGTAAAGGCTAAAGCGTGGTTGACTTGACTGAAAGACAGATGTAGAGTTGTGAACACACACATGAATAAGAGATATCATAGATTCCGATTTAGCAGTGAAATATAATATAAAGTTAAAGTACACCATTTTATTTAAAAACTTAAAGTTTACAAGTTTGGATCGAATTATATTACAATAATCACACACTATTTTCATTATCATTTAATGTGAATTTTTACTAACACATATTTACTCAACACATTATATACATAAAAAAGTGTCAGAATAACTCTAATAGAAAAATAACAATTAAAATTTTAAAAATTAAATAAATAAATAACAATTAAAAATGAAGAAGGAAGTTTATATAAATAAAATGGTAAATTGCAAACTGCACTCCTAAAGTTTGGGGGCGTTTGGATTTTACACCCTGAAATTTTAGAATTTAGATTTTACTTCCTGAAATTTAGGGTTTTTAGATTTTACACCCTAATGTTTCAAAATTTGGATTTCACTGTCTAAAGTTTAGTAGTATTTGGATTTTATACCTCTCAAATTATGAAACTTTAAGGTGTAAAATACAAATACTTCTAAACTTTAGGAAGTAAAATCCAAATACCCTTATGGTAAAATCCAAATTCTAAAACATCAGGGTGTAAAATCTAAATAATTCAAAACGTTAGGAGGTAAAATCCAAATTCTAAAACTTTAGAGTGTAAAATCCAATCACCCCCAAACTTTAGGGGCGTAATTTACAATTTACCATAAAAAAAATGGAGATGAAAGCAAGAGCAAAAGAAATTTTCTAATGGTTTTATGTGACCTTTGTACTCTTTAAAGAGTTTTGATAGTATCGCAAAATCTAATGATAATTTTTATATTTTATCATAAATTTTAGCTAAATAAAAAAGTTTTTTTTTTTTTTTTTTCCTCTGAACGAGTAGAATAGGGAGGAAACTTCCCTGTAGTCGTAGATGGAAGTCTCTCATGCAAAGTACGCTGATTTCAATTGTTTGGTATCTCTCTCTCTCTGTCGCTCTCATTACACATGTATCCATTATTTATTTATTTTTCCAAGTGCATATTGAACCACGCGGTATATTTCAATCTAATATTATTATAATGAACCGTAAAAGTAATAGCTTTTCTGTTGTAATTTTTACTTTTTTTTCATCGATTTAAAAATTCTAAGGAAATTTTTCCCAATAGTATTTGAGTGGGGTCTGTTTTGTATTTTGCTTTTCGTTTTTCATGTTCTGTTAGTGGGGGACACATCTTTTAGCTCTTTCGCTATCTTAGTTACATGATTGGATTGCCATTAAAAATATGAGTTTGCTCCTGAAGATTCTGCTCGTTGTTCGAACTATCAATTAATTTTTGTGGGTCATAGAGTTTAATAATTTCAATAAAGCCAAATTCACAACGATTTCGGGTGAGTTTGGTTCAGCTTTTTGTAGAAATGCATAATGAAAAAGTGGAGTTTTCAAAAAGTGCATAATGAAAAAATGGAGTTTCAAAAAGCTGAGTGTTTGGTAAAAGCTGTTAAAAAGTGCTTTTTGAAAAAGCTGAGTGTTTGGCTAGCACTTATAAAAGTGGCAGTTTAAGGGATAAATTACCAAAAAGAACAATGTATATATAAAGGAGTTTATTTCATATATATATATATATATATATATTTTATATGAGTTTATTTCATACTTAAATCAACTACTTCATATACTTAAATCAATTTTTCTCTTTCTAAAAAAATTAATTTTTTCTCATTAATATTAGCTAATAATAACCTACCACTTAAAATTTATTGTGAAAATATTGTAAAATTATTGTGATAATTGATACTGATTTTAATTTTAACATACTATTAAAATTATTTTTTTCTCTTTCTAAAAAAATTATTTTTTTC
>NW_027069624.1:433959-477589 GCF_002906115.3 Quercus suber | reverse complement strand
AGAGAGACACTGGGGGAGGGAGAGGTGGGGTTCGAACCTATTTTCCAATAAATAACTAATAAGAAAATGAAGTCTTAGACCCAGTTAATCCAGGTCAGCTACATGAACCCTTCTAATTGTTCAAATCATTGTAATTGAGGACGACCTATCTTTTATAGCATCTAAAACCACTTTTTGCATATTTCTCATGCACCTGGTTGCACCCCTCTTTGGGATTCTCCAACCTATTCCATTACTCACAAAAGAATTACTACCCCTTTACACCATCAAAAATGGCAAGAAACTCATCCAATGACTACACAAGGCATCAAACTCACTTCCTATTTTTTTGATATTCAAAAAGAGATCAATAAAGATATAGCAAAGCATAACTAATTTCAAAATTATAAAAGAATAACCTCATAAAATATCATAGAAAATCACTGTATTCTGCAAATTCAAAACACAAAATGAAAGATCAAATCCAAGCTTCTTGACTTACAAATGGTATCTTAGAAGCTTTATTGTTCCACACAGCCAACAGTCCCAAACCTGCGAAACAGCTCAAACCTCCACAAAGCCAAGCCAATGCTTCATACTGTTTCCAAAACCACAAAAACGAAAACAAAATACGGTCACGGTTAATTGTAGCTATCCACCCTAAACTAGAGGGTCATTTGCAGATTACAATTCCCACCCCAAGCTATAAACTTTCAAGATTTTTCACAACTTCCAACATGCAATCCAAAATCAACATTAAAATTAATGGACTGATTGGAGAGGATATAGTTGCTTAATGAAAACTAATCAGTTGATTTTGACATATTAGTGCATTCCACTATCCAATTAGCCCACTGATTTGTTGCCAATCAGCTCAAAATTTACAGTATAGGATGGATTTTGCGAATAATTAACCCAAATCCTAAAAGGGCAAAAACTTAACGATTGAAATTGAACTATATGACTGCGTTGACCAAAACAATACAATACAACACAATTGAACCATGTTGAAATTGATAATAAGAAATGGATATGATAATTGGGCAAGACAATAGTGTTACCTTTCCAACAGTATTCAGCAATGCGATCTATGCAAGGCTCGGGAAATGGGGTCCCGTTGTCCCAAACTAGTTCGTCATTCACTGGAAGCTGAAACATCAACACACACAGTATCATGTTTTTAGGGATTCGTTTCCAATGCTTTTCAAAACGATTTTGAAGTAAATGGAAGGGAAAAAGAATATATTATTGAAGTGTGTGAGAGACAGTGAAAAACAATAAAGCAAAGGAGTAAGAAACAGGAGGATTGGAAAAAGTGCACTCGACTAACCACCAAAGAAGTAAAGGCTAAAGCGTGGTTGACTTGACTGAAAGACAGATGTAGAGTTGTGAACACACACATGAATAAGAGATATCATAGATTCCGATTTAGCAGTGAAATATAATATAAAGTTAAAGTACACCATTTTATTTAAAAACTTAAAGTTTACAAGTTTGGATCGAATTATATTACAATAATCACACACTATTTTCATTATCATTTAATGTGAATTTTTACTAATACATATTTACTCAACACATTATATACATAAAAAAGTGTCAGAATAACTCTAATAGAAAAATAACAATTAAAATTTTAAAAATTAAATAAATAAATAACAATTAAAAATGAAGAAGGAAGTTTATATAAATAAAATGGTAAATTGCAAACTGCACTCCTAAAGTTTGGGGGCGTTTGGATTTTACACCCTGAAATTTTAGAATTTAGATTTTACTTCCTGAAATTTAGGGTTTTTAGATTTTACACCCTAATGTTTCAAAATTTGGATTTCACTGTCTAAAGTTTAGTAGTATTTGGATTTTATACCTCTCAAATTATGAAACTTTAAGGTGTAAAATACAAATACTTCTAAACTTTAGGAAGTAAAATCCAAATACCCTTATGGTAAAATCCAAATTCTAAAACATCAGGGTGTAAAATCTAAATAATTCAAAACGTTAGGAGGTAAAATCCAAATTCTAAAACTTTAGAGTGTAAAATCCAATCACCCCCAAACTTTAGGGGCGTAATTTACAATTTACCATAAAAAAAATGGAGATGAAAGCAAGAGCAAAAGAAATTTTCTAATGGTTTTATGTGACCTTTGTACTCTTTAAAGAGTTTTGATAGTATCGCAAAATCTAATGATAATTTTTATATTTTATCATAAATTTTAGCTAAATAAAAAAGTTTTTTTTTTTTTTTTTTCCTCTGAACGAGTAGAATAGGGAGGAAACTTCCCTGTAGTCGTAGATGGAAGTCTCTCATGCAAAGTACGCTGATTTCAATTGTTTGGTATCTCTCTCTCTCTGTCGCTCTCATTACACATGTATCCATTATTTATTTATTTTTCCAAGTGCATATTGAACCACGCGGTATATTTCAATCTAATATTATTATAATGAACCGTAAAAGTAATAGCTTTTCTGTTGTAATTTTTACTTTTTTTTCATCGATTTAAAAATTCTAAGGAAATTTTTCCCAATAGTATTTGAGTGGGGTCTGTTTTGTATTTTGCTTTTCGTTTTTCATGTTCTGTTAGTGGGGGACACATCTTTTAGCTCTTTCGCTATCTTAGTTACATGATTGGATTGCCATTAAAAATATGAGTTTGCTCCTGAAGATTCTGCTCGTTGTTCGAACTATCAATTAATTTTTGTGGGTCATAGAGTTTAATAATTTCAATAAAGCCAAATTCACAACGATTTCGGGTGAGTTTGGTTCAGCTTTTTGTAGAAATGCATAATGAAAAAGTGGAGTTTTCAAAAAGTGCATAATGAAAAAATGGAGTTTCAAAAAGCTGAGTGTTTGGTAAAAGCTGTTAAAAAGTGCTTTTTGAAAAAGCTGAGTGTTTGGCTAGCACTTATAAAAGTGGCAGTTTAAGGGATAAATTACCAAAAAGAACAATGTATATATAAAGGAGTTTATTTCATATATATATATATATATATATATTTTATATGAGTTTATTTCATACTTAAATCAACTACTTCATATACTTAAATCAATTTTCTCTTTCTAAAAAATTTTTTCTCATTAATATTAGCTAATAATAACCTACCACTTAAAATTTATTGTGAAAATATTGTAAAATTATTGTGATAATTGATACTGATTTTAATTTTAACATACTATTAAAATTATTTTTTTCTCTTTCTAAAAAAATTATTTTTTTCTCACCAATATTAGCTAATAATAACCTACCATTTAAGATTTATTGTAAAAATATGGTGATAAAAATTAATACAAATTTTAATTTTAACGTACTATTAAAATTATTTTTTTGTCTTTCTAAAAAAATTATTTTTTTCTCACTAATATTAGCTAATAATAACCTACCTTTTAAAATTTATTGTGAAAATATTATACAAATATTGTGATAACATTTCCCCTTTCTTTTTTTTTTTCTTTTTTTTTCCCACTTTTTTTCTCCTCCACCCACGTAGCCTTCTCTTTTTCTTTTCTTTTCCTTTTTCCTTCTTTTCCCTTTTCCCTACCACTACCTCCCCTCCAGAACATTCCACTTTCACTTTTTTCTTCATCTCTTTTTCTTTTCTCCTTTTTCCCTTTCTCTTTTCCTCCAGAACGTTGTTCCAGAACCNAATGAAGAAGGAAGTTTATATAAATAAACTGGTAAATTGCAAACTGCACTCCTAAAGTTTGGGGGCGTTTGGATTTTACACCCTGAAATTTTAGAATTTAGATTTTACTTCCTGAAATTTAGGGTTTTTAGATTTTACACCCTAATGTTTCAAAATTTGGATTTCACTGTCTAAAGTTTAGTAGTATTTGGATTTTATACTCTCAAATTATGAAACTTTAAGGTGTAAAATACAAATACTTCTAAACTTTAGGAAGTAAAATCCAAATACCCTTATGGTAAAATCCAAATTCTAAAACATCAGGGTGTAAAATCTAAATAATTCAAAACGTTAGGAGGTAAAATCCAAATTCTAAAACTTTAGAGTGTAAAATCCAATCACCCCCAAACTTTAGGGGCGTAATTTACAATTTACCATAAAAAAAATGGAGATGAAAGCAAGAGCAAAAGAAATTTTCTAATGGTTTTATGTGACCTTTGTACTCTTTAAAGAGTTTTGATAGTATCGCAAAATCTAATGATAATTTTTATATTTTATCATAAATTTTAGCTAAATAAAAAAGTTTTTTTTTTTTTTTTTTCCTCTGAACGAGTAGAATAGGGAGGAAACTTCCCTGTAGTCGTAGATGGAAGTCTCTCATGCAAAGTACGCTGATTTCAATTGTTTGGTATCTCTCTCTCTCTGTCGCTCTCATTACACATGTATCCATTATTTATTTATTTTTCCAAGTGCATATTGAACCACGCGGTATATTTCAATCTAATATTATTATAATGAACCGTAAAAGTAATAGCTTTTCTGTTGTAATTTTTACTTTTTTTTCATCGATTTAAAATTCTAAGGAATTTTTCCCAATAGTATTTGAGTGGGGTCTGTTTTGTATTTTGCTTTTCGTTTTTCATGTTCTGTTAGTGGGGGACACATCTTTTAGCTCTTTCGCTATCTTAGTTACATGATTGGATTGCCATTAAAAATATGAGTTTGCTCCTGAAGATTCTGCTCGTTGTTCGAACTATCAATTAATTTTTGTGGGTCATAGAGTTTAATAATTTCAATAAAGCCAAATTCACAACGATTTCGGGTGAGTTTGGTTCAGCTTTTTGTAGAAATGCATAATGAAAAAGTGGAGTTTTCAAAAAGTGCATAATGAAAAAATGGAGTTTCAAAAAGCTGAGTGTTTGGTAAAAGCTGTTAAAAAGTGCTTTTTGAAAAAGCTGAGTGTTTGGCTAGCACTTATAAAAGTGGCAGTTTAAGGGATAAATTACCAAAAAGAACAATGTATATATAAAGGAGTTTATTTCATATATATATATATATATATATATTTTATATGAGTTTATTTCATACTTAAATCAACTACTTCATATACTTAAATCAATTTTTCTCTTTCTAAAAAAATTAATTTTTTCTCATTAATATTAGCTAATAATAACCTACCACTTAAAATTTATTGTGAAAATATTGTAAAATTATTGTGATAATTGATACTGATTTTAATTTTAACATACTATTAAAATTATTTTTTTCTCTTTCTAAAAAAATTATTTTTTTCTCACCAATATTAGCTAATAATAACCTACCATTTAAGATTTATTGTAAAAATATGGTGATAAAAATTAATACAAATTTTAATTTTAACGTACTATTAAAATTATTTTTTTGTCTTTCTAAAAAAATTATTTTTTTCTCACTAATATTAGCTAATAATAACCTACCTTTTAAAATTTATTGTGAAAATATTATACAAATATTGTGATAACATTTCCCCTTTCTTCTTTTTTTTTTTCTTTTTTTTTCCCACTTTTTTTCTCCTCCACCCACGTAGCCTTCTCTTTTTCTTTTTCTTTCCTTTTTCCTTCTTTTCCCTTTTTCCCTACCACTACCTAGCCTCCAGAACATTCCACTTTCACTTTTTTCTTCATCTCTTTTTCTTTTCTCCTTTTTCCCTTTCTCTTTTCCTCCAGAACGTTGTTCCACCGCTGAGCTCTTTTTTTTTTTTTTTTGACAATTCGAAAGCTGCTCTTTCACTTCCTCCAGAGAAGATGATGATGATGATGATGATGAAGATGAAGATGATTGAAACATTGGGTTTGTATTTTTATTTGATTTTGATTTTGGGTTTGGGTTATGGTTTTTAATTAATGGTTTAATTTTGAGTTGATTTTCTGTGGATTTTGGGTTTGATTTTGAGTTGGGTTTGAAATGGGTTTTGTTGATTTTGTTGATTGTGGTGGTAGACCGGGTTCATGGATGACTTACCACGGAGAGGGCAGAGAAGAGATGAGCGTGAGAGTGAGAGAGCTCAGTGCTTGACGGCAGAGCAGAGAAGAGAAGAGAAGAGAGAAATAAAAGGGAAAGCGTGAGAACTGAGGTATACAACTGCAAGGGTAATTTGGTGAACAGCAAGAGCTAACGGATAAAAATGCGCGTTTCATTTTGTTTATGGACCTCTGCTGCTGCATATTTGTTGCGCGTTCCCAGACCATTTTTTGCCTTGGCCCAAAACGCAAATAACTTCTCAGCATTTTGCAAATGCGCATATTTGGTAAAAGTGGGCTCAAAACGCCCAACCAAACGGGCACTTCATAACAACACCCAATTTTACCTACCACATGGGGTCATTTTAAAAGAGGATTGTAGATTTGTGATAGGCCCAAGTGTGAGTTGGTAGAAAATTGCTTTTTGTGAAATCGTTAAGAATTTTTGTTGTGACACTAGTTTTGTTCAACCCCAATTTGCCATGAAATTTCTAACATCGTGAAAACCCATGTGACAGGTTCATTCTAGCTTTTCAAATTGGTGGAAACGTACAAGTTATAAGCAACAGATTTGATCTTGCAATCTGCTGATATAATAGGTGAGATAAGTCTATAGCTATTAGATAGTGTGAAAGGAGAGAAAAACAGGTGTTATAATTTTTGTTTTGTAAGTCTATTTCCCATTTGATTGCTAACATTCAAGACTTGGCTATCTCTTTTGTTTCTCACAATTTTAGTTGGATTAGTAGATGTCGTAACTCCAATGACAAAATTGATGGCGAAGGGGCTCTGTTGACTCAAGGAAGTATTGCAAGTGGAGGTCCCTTGACTCAAGGAAGTGTTACAAGTGGATGGAATGAGACGGTTCATAAAGTCGAGCCATTTATCTAGTTTAGGATCATGTTTTATAATTTATGACACATGATGTGATTAAGTGCCCTTGTTTTGTAAGTCTATTTCCCATTTGGTTGCTAACATTCAAGACTTAGCTATGTCTTTTGTTTCTCACAATTTTAGTTGGATTAGTAGATGCCATAACTCCAATGACAAAAGTGATGGTGCAAGAGATCTCTTGACTCAAGGAAGTATTGCAAGTGAATTTCCCTTGACTCAAGGAAGTGTTGCAAGTGGATTGAATGAGACGGTTCATAAAGTGAAGCCATTTTTCTAGTTTAGGATCATGTTTTATAATTTATGACACATGTTGTGATTAAGTGCTCTTGATTTGTAAGTCTATTTCCCATTTGATTGCTAACATTCAAGACTTGGCTATGTCTTTTGTTTCTCACAACTTTAGTTGGATTAGTAGATGCCGTATCTCCAATGACAAAATTGATGGTGCAGGAGATCTCTTGACTCAAGGAAGTATTGCAAGTGGTTGTCCCTTGACTCAAGGAAGTTTTGCAAGTGGATGGAATGAGACGGTTCACAAAGTCAAGCCATTTTTCTAGTTTAGGATCATGTTTTATAATTTATGACACATATTGTGATTAAGTGCTCTTGTTTTGTGAGTCTATTTCCAATTTGATTTCACGATCAACACTTGGCTATATCTTTTGTTTCTTGCAATTTTAGTTGGATTAGTAGATGCTGTAACTCCAACGACAAAATTGATGGCGAAGGAGCTCTCTTGACTCAAGGAAGTATTACAAGTGGAGGTCCCCTGACTCAAGGAAGTGTTGCAAGTGGATGGAATGAGACGGTTCATAAAGTCGAGCTATTTATCTAGTTTAGGATCATGTTTTATAATTTATGAGACATGATGTGATTAAGTGCTCTTGTTTTGTAAGTCTATTTCCCATTTGATTGCTAACATTCAAGACTTGGCTATGTCTTTTGTTTCTCACAATTTTAGTTGGATTAGTAGATGCCGTAACTCCAATGACAAAGTTGATGGCGAAGGGGCTCTCTTGACTCATGGAAGTATTGCAAGTGGAGGTTCCTTGACTCAAGGAAGTGTTGCAAGTGGATGGAATGAGACGGTTCATAAAGTCGAGCCATTTATCTAGTTTAGGATCATGTTTTATAATTTATGACAGATGATGTGATTAAGTGCTCTTGTTTTGTAAGTCTATTTCCCATTTGATTGCTAACATTCAAGACTTGGGTATGTCTTTTGTTTCTCACAATTTTAGTTGGATTAATAGATGCCGTAACTCCAATAATAAAATTGATGGTGCAGGAGATCTCTTGACTCAAGGAAGTATTGGAAGTGAATGTCCCTTGACTCAAGGAAGTGTTGCAAGTGGATTGAGCGAGACAGTTCATAAATTCAAGCCATTTTTCTAGTTTAGGATCATGTTTTATAATTTATGACACATGTTGTGATTAAGTGCTCTTGTTTTGTAAGTCTTTTTCCCATTTGACCACTGACTTTCAAGACTTGGCTATGTTTTTTTTTTTCTTGCAATTTTAGTTGGATTAGTAGATGAACTCCAACGACAAAATTGATGGTGCAGGAGATCTCTTGACTCAAGAAAGTATTGCAAGTGGAGGTCTCTTGACTCAAGGAAGTTTTGCAAGTGGATGGAATGAGACAATTCATAAAGTCGAGCCATGTTTCTAGTTTAGGATCATGTTTTATAATTTATGACACATGTTATGACTAAGTGCTCTTGTTTTATGAGTCTATTTCCAATTTGATTTGACAATCAAGACTTGGCTATGTATTATGTTTCTTGCAATTTTAGTTGGATTAGTTGATGCCGTAACTCCAATAGCAAAATCGATGGTGCAGGAGATCTCTTGACCCAAGAAAGTATTGAAAGTGGCAGTCCCTTGACTCAAGGAAGTTTTGCAAGTGGATAGAATGAGATGGTTCATTAAGTCAAGCCATGTTTCTAGTTTAGGATCATGTTTTATAATTTATGACACATGTTATGATTAAGTGCTCTTGTTTTGTGAGTCTATTTCCAATTTGATTTGATAGTTAAGACTTGGCTATGTCTTATGTTTCTTGCAATTTTAGTTGGATTAGTAGATACCATAACTCCAACGGCAAAATTGATGGTGCAGGAGATCTCTTGACTCAAGGAAGTATTGAAAGTGGCGGTCCCTTTACTCAAGGAAGTGTTGCAAGTGGATGGAATGAGACGGTTCATAAAGTCGAGCCATGTTTCTAGTTTAGGATCATGTTTTATAATTTATGACACATGTTATGATTAAGTGCTCTTGTTTTGTGAGTCTATTTCCAATTTGATTTGATAGTTAAGACTTGGCTATGTCTTTTGTTTCTTGCAACTTTAGTTGGATTAGTAGATGTCGTAACTCCAACGACAAAATTGATGGTGCAAGAGATCTCTTGACTCAATGCAATTTAAGCTACATGACCTGACCCGAATAACCCGTGACACGACCTGTTAAAAAAATATTCGCTAAAAAAATATTTAAGCTACGTCTTGATACTAGGTGCGTAAAGCACAAAGTACTGATATTAATAGTCGATATATTATAGATATAAAGTTGTAAACAATTAAACTTCATTGCTTCACAAACATGACATGAGACATGAGACAAGACAACACGTTACACATGGCTCTCAAGACTCAAGACAACCAATAAAAAAAAAAAAAAAAAATCTCATTCAATACTAGGCCTATCTGTAGTCAGCCAATGGCCTCGTTTAAGTCTTGTTGGTCCCATCATTGATGTGACCAATTTTAGTTTCTAAAGTGCTGTTGTTCAATGGTGCATAAAAGTAAGTCTTATGTTCATTTAAGTGCTAATTTGGATTAAGGGGTAGAGGAGTAAAGTAGTGTTAGCTGAAAATTAGTCATTTTTAGCTAACAGTACTACTCTACTCCTCAGTCCTCTCTATACCCCTCAATCCAAACAACAGTGTCACTTGAATGGTTGAACCCCTTGGCCCATTTATTGATAGGACAAAATTTAGATGCAGTATCTTAGATGTTGTTCTTTTGGTTTTCCTCTTAACATTCAACCATGTGGCTATTTAACTAAAAAATACACTTCCATCCCATTAAAAAAAAAAAAAAAAAAATCCACTTGGTAGAATTTTAAAAAGGGAACCTAAGGAACAGCACCTAAGTACTATACTTAAGTCTTGCTCTTATTGAAATGACCATTATAGTTTTCAAAGAGTTACTATTTCTTTTGTGGTGCCTAAAAGGGGCTTTGATATTTATTTATTGTTAGCTTGAGTCAACTACATGATATGATCACAAATTCATTCAAAGGATTAAACGGCAATGCAATTTTATCAATGTATTACAAATTTTGTTTACATTCAAACCAATGTATAACTCAAACAATTTAGTAGACATGGACCAAATATTATAGATTGAAATTTTATTATTTCTATTTTAAAAATAGAAACAATTTAAATGAAATTTTAGCTGTTTTTCATAGCCCTCTTCAAGCTTACTTGATCCCTTTTGATGTCAATAACTATAGTTTCCAAAGGTTTAAAGTCTTTTAGCTTAATTGACAACTTTTGATATTTTCAATAAAAATGTTCATGGCTCAAATCTCTAATATTTATTTAAACATTTTTTTAATCCACATTCAAGAAATTTCAAAATGTTATTTATCCTTATCCCTTAGTATATCTCTAAGGGATAACTAAAAAATTCAGTAAAAATATTTGAATAAGTTTAGGAATACAATTTTTTCCACAACTTGTTGAGGTGACAGCTTGTAAGTGATAGAAAATAAGTGATGTCAGTAATAAATGCATGGAAAAATGATTATCCACCACTCACAACTTATCATTTCAATAAAGTATGAAAAATGCTATGAATGAAAGGTATGCTTATACTCTACATATACTCTATATATGCATTTTGACAGTGAACTATTAACATTGAAGGCTTTTTCCATCATGAATTTATGACTATAAATAATTTTTGTCATGCTCAAAATTGTCAGAATTGGAAGGATATTAATAAGTGGCATTAAGTGCAATTCATTTGCTTAATTGATTTTATTCATTCTCTCTAAACATGTTGTCATTGATTTGTTTTTGAAATTGAAAAAAAAAAAAAATTCTTGAAAAATACGGGTCAACCCGACCCGCAATCCGATTGACTTGTTTAAAAATGACTCTTTTTGACCTGCAACCCGTTTTACCTGCAAATCCGATTGACCCAACCCAACTAGCCTGTTTTGCCACGTCTACACACGACCACAGCTTTCATCCATTTTTCCATTATCTACTTCCTCTCGTCCAGTATAATCAAACTTTATATAAAAGGATTTAACGAGAAGAAGATGTGCCTATACTTGAACCTGTAAAGCACAATCCTAGTTCTGAACAGTGAGACTTCCCCTGAGTTTTGAACAAAAGACTTTAAACGCCCACTAGCAAGAGATAAACCTGACAACTTATCCCCAGACCATTTAGCCTTAAGATACCCAAACAGGGCCGGCTTAACAAATTAAATAATATTTATTTAACTTATCCCCAGACCATTTAGGCGAGGCTTTTTTTAATTATTAATTAAATAATATTTATTTAACTTTCAATTTTTATTATTATTTAGAATCTATATATCATTCTCTTTTAGATGCAAAATTATTAATTAAATTTTTATATTCAAGTTTCATTAACATTTCCTTTTACTATCACTTAATCTTTTAGTAAACATTTATAATTAAAATAAAACAGGATTTATAATAGAAAAATTATAAATTATTTGAAAAAAAAAAAAATTAAAGTATAGAATAATAAAACCTGGTTTATCCAAACACGATTTGAACCCTTAGAAAATAATATGATCACTTTACATTTTAAATCTACACAAATAAAAAATTATTTATCACATAACTTAACAAATTAATTTTAATTTAAAATATATTATCCTAAACTTATAATTTTATTAAATTAAGATAACACCTGTACATGTAACAAATTAATGACTTTCTAAATGGATAGGAAAAAAAGCAAAAAAATAATAATAATAATAGTAATAATAATAATAATTACTAGATAGTCATAGTCTAGGCATACGTTGAACAAATAGAAGCACTGAAATAAAAACAGGTGACCGTCCAACTCAGTATTAAAGCTCAAATTAAAACAAAAAATATATAAAAATTAATTTTAAAAAATTGCTTAATTGTAAGAAACGTGTAACTATAGTATGCAATTCACATGGGTTCTGATAAGTCCTGTAGATTGACATGATAACTCATAGTATGGAAAAAAGTGGAATGCATCTTAGCCATAAACGTGTACACTTTGGACTTTGGGGAAAAATATTAAAATTTTTAAAAGTCTAATAAAAAGACTTGTAGTGGTGACTATGACTAAAGAATGTTTAGTTTTAATTCCTTAACAAAGAGAGAGAGAGAGAGAGAGAGAGAGAGAGAAGACACATGTAACTATAGTATGCAATTCACATGGGTTCTGATAAGTCCTGCAGATTGACATGATAACTCATAGCATGGAAAAAAGTGGAATGCATCCTAGCCATAAACGTGTACACTTTGGACTTTGGAGAAAAATATTAAAATTTTTAAAAGTCTAATAAAAAGACTTGTAGTGGTGACTATGACTAAAGAATGTTTAGTTTTAATTCCTTAGAGAGAGAGAGAGAGAGAGAGAGAGACACATGTAACTATAGTATGCAATTCACATGGGTTCTGATAAGTCCTGCAGATTGACATGATAACTCATAGCATGGAAAAAAGTGGAATGCATCCTAGCCATAAACGTGTACACTTTGGACTTTGGAGAAAAATATTAAAATTTTTAAAAGTCTAATAAAAAGACTTGTAGTGGTGACTATGACTAAAGAATGTTTAGTTTCAATTCCTTAACAAGAGAGAGAGAGAGAGAGAGAGAGAGAGAGACGTGTAACTATAGTATGCAATTCACATGGGTTCTGATAAGTCCTGCAGATTGACATGATAACTCATAGCATGGAAAAAAGTGGAATGCATCCTAGCCATAAACGTGTACACTTTGGACTTTGGAGAAAAATATTAAAATTTTTAAAAGTCTAATAAAAAGGCTTGTAGTGGTGACTATGACTAAAGAATGTTTAGTTTCAATTCCTTAACAAAGAGAGAGAGAGAGAGAGACACGTGTAACTATAGTATGCAATTCACATGGGTTCTGATAAGTCTTGCAGATTGACATGATAACTCATAGCATGGAAAAAAGTGGAATGCATCCTAGCCATAAACGTGTACACTTTGGACTTTGGAGAAAAATATTAAATTTTTTAGAAGTCTAATAAAAAGACTTGTAGTGGTGACTATGACTAAAGAGTGTTTAGTTCCAATTCCTTAACAGAGAGAGAGAGAGAGAGAGAAGAGAGAGAGAGAGAGAGAGAGAGAGAGAGAGAGAGAAGAGAGAGAGAGAGAGAGAGAGAGAGAGAGAATCCCAAATCAGTGAAACTCAGCAACAAGTAAAAAAAAAAAAAAAAAACTTAGTAGAAAGAAGAATAAAAAGAAAGGAAGAGCAAATAGAAGCAAACCTAAATGAAGATCAAAGAAGAGTAGCTAGCAAACAAAGAAGAATGCTATAAAAATAGAATCAAGATGGAGACTAGAGAGAAGCAAGGTGCGCAGGGAAAAAAAAATGCTAATTGATATTGTTTTTGATTTCTTGAGATTTAAGATTGAGAGAATATACGTTTTTTCTGTCTATTTTTTCCTTAGATTCAAGTAATAAATGTTAGTTTTTATCAACGAAGTTATTTATAAAGCCATTAATTCAGATTTTAAATAGGAACATTATCTCTTCAATTTCTATGTTTTGGGAAAAAGGGCTTTAATTTTTTTTTTTTGATAAACCATAAGTTACAAAGGGCCTTATTTTCTCTCTTCGAGGGCCCCTAATTTTCGTTCTTCGTATCAATTTATTTCTATTAGTGGCGCCTTAAATTTTTTTCCTAGGTGAAGGAGCCGTAATTAATTTGTATCGAGGGGCTTCTTTTATTTGGGGGCAGTGATTGCATTAGTTTCTTCTATGATTGAGCCGGCCCTGTACCCAAAACTACCTCTGAGCTCTCAACGGTGTGAGTTCAATTGCGGTTTCTCAATTCTCATAAAGAGCAAATAAAAAAGAGGTATTGTTTGACCCATCTGATGAAGGGATTGCATCAAAATGGTTTTTTTTTTTTCTCTCTCTCTCATAATTTATTTTCTTTTCAATTCTTGTTTTCTCCATGCAGATCTATACTGTGATTCAATGGCTTTAAGCTCGTCTTCTTTCAGAAGTTCTTCTTCTATCTCTTCTACCAGCCAATGGAAATATGATGTCTTCCTAAGTTTCAGAGGGGAGGACACCCGCAACACTGCTACAGACTTTCTAAATTATGCTTTAGAACGGAGGGGCATATACACTTTTAAGGACGATGAAAAACTTGAGAAAGGAAAGACTATTAAACCAGAGCTCTTAAAAGCGATAGAAGAATCCAGATTTGCTGTGGTCATTCTCTCAGAAAATTATGCATCTTCAATTTGGTGCTTAGAAGAACTTGTAAAGATCATTGACTGCAAAAAAGAAAAGGGAATGATAGTTCTACCTATTTTTTACAATGTGGATCCATCTGATCTGCGGAAACTAAAGGGAGCTTTTGCAAAGGCCTTTGATGAACATGAAAAACAATTTAAGGAGAAGGTGGACACGTGGAAAGCTGCTTTGAATCATGTGGCTACTATTGTCGGATATCATGTAAAGAATAGGTAATTTATATTTAATATCTATTCAGCTGGTCGGTTGGCCCACTTTTATATATTTAACTCTATTTAGAGCATTCGCATTAGTGCCTTTAAAATCATGTAAAACTATGTAAAACACAATTTTTACACATTTTTGCTCAAAAATACTCTCTATTAGTTCTTCTATAATTGTATAAAAATGTGTATTTCTTTACACGAGCTACAGTAACCGTGTAAATATACACGGTTACTGTAGCTCGTGTAAAGATTATTTTAATCATTTCTGTTCGCTTGTTTTTTTCTCTCTCTTCTCCAACTCAACAAACTCAGTAAACTAACTTCTCATCTTCTTCTTTTTCCTAAGATGCACACAATCACATCCACACACAAATACATCCACTTTAATAAATCAACAGAGATACACTTGCTTAAAAAAAAAAAAAAAAAAAAAACACAGAGATACTCAAACACGGAGATCGAAGATCGGCTGAGATTTGGTAGTGGATCGGAGCGGTGGTTCGGAGCTGCAGCGTTTGGTGGCGTAGATCAGTTGGGAGCTGTGGCGTTTGGTGGATCGGAGCGAAGCGTAGATCGGAGATGTGGCGTTTGGTGGAGCGGAGCGTAGATCGGAGATGTGGCATTTGGTGGATCGGAGTGGAGATCGGAGATGTGGTGTTTGGTGGATCAGAGCGAAGATCGGAGTGGAGCGTGAATCGGAGCAGAGCATAGATCGGAGCGGAGATCGGAGATGTGGCGTTTGGTGGATCGGAGCGGAGATCGGAGTGAAGCGTGGATCGGAGCGGAGCGGAGATCGGAGATATGGCGTTTGGTGGATCGGAGCGGAGTTGTGGATCGGATGCGGAGCGGTGGCGTTTGGTGGATCGGAACTGTGGCGGATGGGTTTTGTGATTTGGAAGAGGAAGGCCAGAGAGATGGGTGTAGAGAGAGAGAGAGAGAGAGAGAGAGAGAGAGAGAAATCAGAAAATGAGTATAGAGAGAGAGAGAGGGCGCGTATTTAAGAGAGGTGGTTGGTGAGAAATAAAAAAAAAAATAGAGTATAATGTATATTTTGTGGGAATATCTTGTAAAATAGATGAATTGATGTATGTGTTTTGTAAAAGTGAATGTGTAAAGTAGAAAAAATAGGTTTTTAGTGTAAAAATAGATGTGTAAAATACACATGCTGATGTGAATGCTCTAACCTTTAACAAGTCTATCTTTTTAAAAAATAAAAATAAACATTAAACCTTTATCAATTCTCATATAATTTTGTCATAGAAAATCAATTGACACATTTTTATTTTGGGCTGCATAATCGAACACCTAATAACTACCATATTTTTCATGGGACGTATTCATTGATTATCAATTCTTGTTCTCTCTTTATTGCAGCCCTCTCTCAGAAGCTGTCAAAAGCATTGTGAGACTAATATCACATAAATTGAGTTTCGAATTTTCTGAAGCTATTGAGAGCCTGGTAGGAATAGACTCTCGACTGGTTGAATTGGAGTCATGTTTAGCTTTATGGTTAAAGGATGATGTTCGCTCTATAGGGATTTGGGCAATGGGGGGAATGGGCAAGTCAACCCTTGCTAATGTTGCCTATAAGATGATTTCTAAAGAATTTGATGATTGTTGTTTTATTGATGATGTTAGGAAAAAGGATTTATTATCACTACAAAAAGATCTTATTTCTCAAATATTGAAAGAAACAAATTTGAATATACAAAATAAACTTGACGGAGAACACATGATCAGGAAAATGTTACGGCATAAAAAAGTTCTTCTTGTTCTTGATGATGTAGATGAATCAAAAAAGTTAAAAATGTTAGTCAACAAGAGTGATTGGTTTGGTTCGGGCAGTAGAATTATCATAACAACAAGAGATAAGCAGCTATTGAAGGAATTCCCAGTAGATGAAATGTTTGAAGTTAAAGCATTGAATTATGAAGATGCTCTTTGTCTTTTTTGTTCCAAGGCTTTTAAAAAAGAACCAGGGCCAGATGAATATTTAAAACTGTCCACAAGTTTTTTAGAATATGCGAATGGTCTTCCTTTAGCTCTTGAGGTTTTGGGTTCATTTTTGTTTGAAAGAAGTACTACTGAATGGAAAAGTGCATTAGAGATGCTCAAAGAAGACCCCAAGCCAGAGATTAATCAAGTACTAAAAATAAGTTTTGATGGACTCCCCGACTCAGTGAAGGATATATTCAAAGATATTGCTTGCTTATTTAATCATGAGGAGAAAGATCATGTCATACAAATGCTAGATAGTCTTGGCCGTTGTTCCCATATTGGATTGTGCATTCTCATTGACAAATCTCTCTTGAAAATTTCCAAAAATAATGAATTGTGGATGCACAATTTAATAGAAGACATGGGTAGGAACATGGTTCGTCAAGAGTCCCTTGAGCCTGGGGAGCGCAGTAGACTGTGGTTTTATAAGGATATTGATCATGTGTTGAAAAACAATACGGTAAGATGTTATTTACTTGAGCTCATACCATATCTTCTTATTCAGCAAAGTTGATATATGAATAATTATGCTAATAATATATGTCACATTTCACAAATTCCTTTTTTTATTTTCAGGGATCAAAAAAAGTTCAAGCTATAGATTATAGGGGAGTCGAGGATACAAATATTTATCATGAAAAAAAAGAAGCATATTGGGGGAAGGTCCTAAGTGCTCTACCTTGGCAAGCATTAGCACTATTGGTTACTCTTCAGGAATGGATCCAAAAGATTCTATCTTGGCGAAGTTTCACATCAACAAAAAAACAAAAAGGGCCACTTTGGAACACTAATGCTTTTTTGAAGTTGTCCAATCTTAAATTTCTGAGAATTCATAACATTTGCCCTCAGCAGGTCCCCAAATATCTTCCTAATACTCTAAGATATCTTGACTGGAGTGATTATCCTGCTAAATCGTTGCCATGTTTTCAGCCAGATGAGCTTGTTCAACTTTGTTTGTTGCGTAGCAAAATTGAACTACTTTGGGGAGGAATGAAGGTAAGAGTGTTAACAAGTATCCTCGTACAAATTTGCTTTAAAATTTCAATAAACAAACACTAGAAAGCTAATTATTCTAAACTTTATTTTTTAATAGATTTTTGACAAGTTAAAGTTCATCGATATGGCTGGCTCCTCAAACCTGATTATAGCCCCCAACTTTGAAGGAGTCCCAAATATTGAGAAATTAGTTCTTGCAAAGTGTTCAAATTTATGCAGACTTCACCCATCCATTGGAAAACTGAAAAAACTGAAACTTCTTGATCTAGAAGAATGCCAAGAGCTAGCTAGTCTTCCAGACAAGTTTGAAATAGAGTCTCTTGTGACTCTTAATCTTACTTCTTGTTCAAAAGTCAAGAAAATTCCAGAATTCTCGGGAAACATGAGGCACTTACAAAATCTTCTTTTAGAATGCACTGCAATTACAGAATTACCCTTTTCTGTTAAATGTTTGACTGGCCTTAATATTTTGATTTTGCGGGATTGCAAACAACTAGTGTGTCTCCCCAACACCATTTGTAGTTTGAAGTTACTATTTGAAATCGACCTTTATGGATGCTCAAAATTTGTCAACCTGCCCGAGAATCTGGGGAATCTCAAAGGCCTGAAGTATCTTTCTTTAACGGGAACAGCAATGAAAGTGTTGCCATCATCCATTAAACGTTTGACTGCCCTTACAGAATTGTATATAAATGATTGCAAAAATCTTGTGTGTCTTCCCGATGATATTGGCTGCTTATCCTCTCTAAATGTTTTACATCTTTGTGGAAATGATTTCGTTTCCCTTCCTGAAAGCATCTCTCAACTATCTAGACTTGAGAGTCTCAACTTGGATGGTTGCAAGAGGCTTGGATCGTTACCAGATATTCCGTCACAAGTTGAATATATAAATTTAAACAATTGTACCTCACTGGAGAGATTCCCAGAAGGCCCAAAACCACGAAATGATCTCAACAGGTTACCTCATTTTAATTTCTTTGTAGAGTGTACCAATTGCTTCAAATTGGATTACAATATTCAAATCGGCAGTAACATACCTCAGGTATTTCTCTCTTTGGGAAATTACCTAATTTTCTTCTTCAGTATATATCTCTTTATCTATCTTTTTTTTTTTATAAATAATAATTTTCAACATCATGCTTTGTATATTTCAGGGACGAAGTGGTAAAATACTGGGGAGGTTACCTTATATTCTTCCTGGAAAAGAAATTCCGAATGGGTTTGAAAAAGCGAACATACGTGATAATTCAGTGAACATACAATTGCCTCGGTCGGGGTTTGATGAGTTGGAAGGAACTGTTTTTTGTGTTGTTTTTGCACCCAGCGAGCATTCTGATATCGCATATGGGTTTCGTATCGATTTGATTGAACTGGATGGACTACACGCACATGTTAACAGTAGTGGGCTTTATTTTTGGTCACAATATGGTAAAGTTGAATCGCATCACCTATGGCTGCTCTATTTGGGTTTCAACGGTCTGCCTGGCAGGTCTATTGATGAGGAGGGATTCCATCAAGTTGGGTTTACAATATTTACCCAGAACGTTGAGGTAGAGACAGTAGGGTTCCGTTTGGTAGACAAGCGAGACGTCGAAGATTTCTATCAATAATACAATTTCAAACTCTGGGATGATTGTGAGAAATCCAGTCGATGAGATTTTTTTTTTTTCTCTTCTTTTAATCATCTTTCTTCGAAGCATTATAAATCTAGTTGTTTCCTTTCTTTTCTTTTTTTTTTTTTGTTTTCCTGGACATATACTAGCATTTCTTTTTTTCTTTTTCTTTTTTTCTCTTTTTGTGCTGCATATGTAATGCTCTGTTTTGTTTTGTTTTTTGTTTCTTTTGTGGCTAGGCATATGTAATGCTCTGTTAAACTTCTACTAATATTCAAAATTTCAAATGCATATTGAGATTTCTTGTCCCTCTGTAACCGTTTTTTTTTTTTTGTAATCCTTGTTTTTCTTTTTCTACAACAGTTCGACATATATAATAATGTTTTCTTTTTTTCCCTACCGGCATTTGGGTCTATGATTCATATTGAAGAAATTTCCAGAAGAAACCTAGCTCAACTTAGATGTTGATTTTGCTCTATTATTTGCACACCTACATGTAATTAAAGCTAGAAAAAGAAGAGTAATGAAAAAGTGAATTGAAGTTTACAAAACTTTTTTCTGTTTGGTAATCAAAGAATGAGAAGTAAATAAATATTACAATTTTTCAATGGTTTGTGTTATAATTTGTACAATGAATATGCTGTATTTAGTACGCACCAACACTTCCTTTGGGTTTTCATCATATCATCTTTTGGTGCAAAGGACATGTGTTTGTATATCCCGGGGGGATAGTATGCAGAAACTAGCAACCCCACAACCAACATCCATAATGTGAACTACCCTGCAGAAATAGATCAACTGTCTCACTGGTAGTCATATTTCTTAACCTGTCATGACGCATGAGGCTTGTAATTCAGTAGAGTTTAAATGTTTGCAGTATATGGTTTTAACTCTTAATAGGCCTTGTTAAAAGGTGAGCTATTGCATATTGCTTATGTTTGTTGTATCAACCATAGATTCACTGTCACTTACAGTGAAACATTGAGTCTTATACATAGATGTTATATATTGTAATGTAGGACAGAGATTCTGGATCTACACCCCATTTAAGCTATTTCCAATTCCAATACCATGAACATCCTGTAAAACTCAATAAATAATATGCTTAAGGACTTATGCAATGTTAAGGTCTAGATATAATTAAAATTTGCCTATAACCTTGGATGTTTAATTTCTGCCCAAAGAAGATGTTTTACTTTACTAATTGATGCTTGAAAGTTGCTACTTAACAAAACTGGTGATCTGAGATAAGTCTTGTATTATCGTATTGGGGTTAATTACACTTCCACCTCCCACAAGTATGGGAAGGTGGGTGACATCGCTGGTTCAAACATCGATGGGTATTTGGGATAATATTTATGGCTTAGCAAAAACTTATTAGAAAATAGTCTTATATATTGCTTCTACTGCTGCAGTTGATGTTTTGTGTGTGTTTTCATTTTCCTTTTGCAAATGGTCCTTGGATCAAATGTTGTCTCCTCCCTATCTAAATAAGAGGTGGAGGATAGCTCATGGGTTGAATCTCATGCAGGTGAGTGAGTTCTAGTTACCCATATAAAATTAGTGCTTATCCTTTTCCTTTTTTGTTAGTTTTTATTTTCTTAGTCAGAAAGATAATTTACTCTTGCCTTTTCAGGGTTATCGACGTGTTCACCTGACAAGCCAAGGATTTGGAGAGTAGAAATCATCTAGGCACTAACAAGATGCTTAATGAGAAAAAATAGTCAATTGTGTGTTGTTATCTTTATTTCTATTTAGCCTTAGATATTATAGATTTTTTCCAATTTTCCAAAATTTTAGTTTTATATCAGTTGATTAAATCTTGTATTCCAAATGCACTGAAAGATGTTCATACTCTATGCAGATCATAGGTTACTCTTAAAAAGCAGTAAGTTAACATCAGTCACAATTTACCATTATTTTGGTCCTTAAAGCAGCAAAGATAATTTTGTTTTCAATTTGTTGTGGATGCAGATATGTGTCAAATCTTGAAAACAAGAGAATTGATCTCTTTGATCGTGGCACCAAAGGATGTGGGGAAGATAATGTCTTGCTAGCATCGTGTAAGTGTACATCTTTTTCACGCATGTGCTAGTTTTCACTAATGTGTCTACTACTCTTGGCTGCCTTTCATGCGAAAATAGGAGTTAATTATGGGTTTAAATAGTCATACAAACCTATGGCTCATGCATTTTTGTCATAATTCTTGGATACCTGATAAACACATTTCTCTTTGGTTGTGGATTTGTCCTGGAATTTTGTCTAATAGAAACAGTTATAATAGTTTCTGTATGAGCTGAAAAGATGCCAGCTTCATATGCCTCACAGTGAAGTTGGTTTGGGTAGCTACTTTAGTTGTTGTGTTTGATGTAATGTATATTAAAGATGAAGTTACCGTGGATGGCTGCTATTTGTTGGTGCAAGTAACTCTTTAAAACCCCAAGTACTTGGCCAAATTGATGGCTTTAATGATATTTTGATGATTTTATATATATATATTGAGAATTCTTTTTATGCAATTTAGTGAGTGCACAAACACACCCATGATAAGTTAAGATAGAAATGATAATATGAAAAAACCAATCTCATTGACATCGTGAAATCAGTGTCACAGCAGTATTGTGTCTAAAGTATATTTGTTTACATCTACCTTTTTTATGGTTTAGAAATCGTAAATTGCTGCTTCTAAAGTAACCAATGCATACCTTTAAGTTTAATCTGGAATCGTGCCCTATGTTTGATATATTTCATATCAATATATGTTGCTTCAAGTACTTTATAGTTTATATGTTAAATGTTTCTCAGTTATGAAGTATATTTAATGCTAAGGCAGTGGCTATATGCATGCTGCCATGACAAATCAACATTGGTTGAACCGGTTTTGCACAATAGGTGAAAACAGACGTGGAACAGTGTGTCGCAGCAAAAATCTCGTATAAATTCTTTTTCCCTCAAAGCTAGCTTTTTGGAGCTGAGAAAATTCCTTCCTACCTTTAGAGAGGAGAGACCACAATTTATACTGATACATAGCCTCAATCCATTAGAAACCGTGTGTGGCCACACCCTTTACTTTTTTTTTCTTAAAGAATCAACTACTACCAGTAGATAATAGAGGATTGATTTTTGGCTTTTGTGAAGAGTGGTGGCACTGAAGTATTGAAGTGCCCTAGCTAGCCGTATGTGATAATTTAATCCCCACCGTCCAATCTTTAACGTGATCCAACTGTCAATATGCTTTATTTACAATATTCTTACTTTTTAGGCACTTGCACGTGCACGTGCACGTGCTGCACTAATAGATCCCAATCAATCAATCAAGTATTATCATGCTTCCCAACTTACGTATATTTAATATACTATTTTCTTGGTGGCTTTTAACAACAACACTAGTTTAAAAAAAAAAAACAGCAAGCTGGATTTTCAGAGCTTGTAGCACAGTGAGGAGAGCCATATCGAGTTTGTCTTGTCATAACTCCTTGCTTGGACATATATATGATGATATTTGTATTTATCTGAATGGGATGCAGTAGACTTCAATAAGTTGTATTAAGAAAGGAGAGAATATGGTTGTGCATTCTTTAACTAAGTATGCAAGAAATATTGATGATGTAGTCTATTGGATAGGGGATTCACCATTACCGACAGTGAAGGTTTTGTACCAAGATTCTTTACATATTATTGAATTAATGAATGCCTTGCTCTCAAAAAAAAAAAAAATCAACACTAGTTTTTTTTCCTTTGTCTCAAAATTTATTCCAAAGCCCAATTGGAGAAATTAATTACTGGGCTAGTGGGCTCAGTCCTTGACCAGTGCAGCCATAGCTGAGCCTTCAGCCAAGTAATTGGGCTTGTTTTTAGCTTATTTTATGCCCAATTTTTGTACCAGTCCCACATTCATAGGCCATAGCAGAGCCTCCCGACAAGTATTTGGGCTTCGTTTTGGGCATGTTTTGCCTTATGCACCATAATAAACTCACCCTACCACCCAAAAAAAAGAAAAATCCAAAAATGTTATCCAAGTGTTTATTTGGGTGGGACAGCATACCCTTATTGAGTTAGTTGAGACTTTAAAAATTCTAGTTAGGGCAACACTAGCAAGGTATAAGCTTGCCGTGAAATAAGAGTAGTGATTAAAGTCAATTCTAAATTTTATTTATATCACAAAACATAGATATAAATCATTTTATTTTTAAAATACATAGAGATTTACATTAATCAAAAGATACATTAATTTTAAGAATTTTGATAATTATGTCATAAAAAGTTAATCTAATTCGTATAAGGATTTTGTTTTCACGCAAAGTTAGGGTAGCTATTTAACATATAAATATCTATTTTACTATAATAGGTTTTTAGTACCTATTTGCTAAGGCAATATATCCACTTAATAAAAACTTCTAAGAATGATAACAAATATCATTATCTTCCAACAATAAGCAACTGATTTTTGCAATTAAAAAAAAAAAAAAAACATGTGTCATCAAATTTTCCATTAGATAAATTATAAGTTTAAAAAATTTAAACCGAAAACAAGTAAAACACCTTATATCATCATTCCAACTTTCCAAGCATTACTACCATCTAAAATTCAAAATACGTGAAGAAAATCTTAATAAAAATATATTTTTATCAAGACTTCTAAGAATATCTATTTTGCTATAATAGATATTTAACATATAAATATCTATTTTACAATAATAGTTTTTTTAGTACCTATTTGCTAAGGCAATATATCCACTTAGTAAAAATTTCTAAGAATGATAACAAATATCATTATCTTCCAACAATAAGCAACTAAGTTTTGCTATAAATAAATTAAAAAAAATAAAAAATAAAAAAAAGAAGCACGTGTCATCAAATTTTCCATTAGATAAATTATATAAGTTTCAAAAATTTAAACTGAAAACAAATAAAACACCTTATATCATCATTCCAACTTTCCAAGCATTACTACCACCTAAAACTCAAAATACATGAAGAAAATCTTGGGATGTTAAAATTTAGTGGGAATATTTTAGACATTACCCAATAAAATATTTTAATAATCATAAATTTTCATTAGAGCTTAACTGAGAGAATCACAATATGACATATTTGCTATTTCCAAAATATTATGGGAAAAATTGCTTGATTTTAAAGTTTAAGGAGGAATTGTAAACTACCCCAAACAAAAATGATGAAAAGTGTTTTGTTTTGTTTTTGTTTTTGTTTTTGTTTTTTTTTTTTGTTTTTTTTGGGGTTTTTGTGTGTAAAACTATTTGTTTTTCTTAAAATGGTGTGTAAAGAAAAAAAAAATTACAAAAAGTCAACCCAAGAAAATTGTATGTGAAACAGTGAATTTTGGCTCAACAAAGTTGACTAAACCAATAAAAAATTTCTAGAAACCCAACTGAATGGTACAACGTTTTCATAATTCCTTTTTAATTTTTTTTTTTATATTTTATTTTGATTCATAAAGAATTAACAGCTTAGCAATTCTAAAAATATTATGATAACAACAAGATGTCTTAACATTTTTACAAAAGAAATGTTATGTCCATGATATTTTCATAACAAATTATAAGTAGTAAGTTGTTACAAGTTGTTATTGGTGGGTAAAAAACTAATTTCATTGGCAAGTTTAAATTAGAACTAATGATAATTTACCATTGTTGATGCTCATTTTTGACAAAAGGACTTAATGGTAGAAGAAACCCAACAATATGAAAAATATGGAAAAAGAGACTAGTAAAATAAAGACCATTGGGCTAGAATGGCAGGAATAACGGTCAATAGGCCTACCAAAATAATAAGTGGCCTAAGAGAAAGCAAACGGGCCGAGAAAGCCCCAAAAAAATGAAGTAGTAGGCCCATGGGAATTGTAAGAGATGGAAAGAAAGTAAAAATGGGTCGGGGAAATCCAAAGGAAAGAATTAGTAAATGGGATCGGCTCAAGGGCCAATAAGCCCAAAGGTAAGGATATAGTAGTTGGATCAAGGAAGCCTAAAGGATTTAGCAAAAGCACATGGGAGTAAAAGAGGTAGGGAAGGATGAAATAGGTCAAAGAATAAAATGGGCTGAGGAAGCCTAAGGTACGGAATGGATTGGCCCAACAGGAATGCTGGGTAGTAAAGACCAAAAGAAGGAAAAATGTAAGAAATTGCCATGGCACGTGCTTTAGCCCATAAGCCCAGAGGTAACAACAAGGCAAAAAGACAAGTGATATCATAGCAGTAGCAGTGCAGTGGCATGGCAGAAACACTAGTCAGCCCACAGATGCAAGATAAAAAGGGACATGGGCCAAGCTAAAGAAGAGAAAGCCCATACCCAAGCAATGCCTAGCTCAAAGAAGAGATGGGATGCAGAGAACAATAGCTCAAAGGCCCATGTATCATTCATGCCACAAGAGTTAAACGAATACCAAAACGTGTAGCAAAATCAAACACATCTGGAGGCAATGGCAAACGCATGAAAGCCAGAAGAGTAATGGACTCAAACAGAAGTGGAGCATGCACACAAGGCTCAGCACCACTTGCTTGTATCCAGCCAATACAGAGGAGGTGGACCACGGGTCAGAGGTATGAGAAGGTGTAGTCTAGTGGTGGGGAGAAAGGGGAGCCTATTTTAGGGTTCCCGCTTAAACTCTTTTGGGAAAAACATCCTGCTAGGATGACATCTCACCCAAAAGAGGAAAACATGACTTGTAATCACTAGATGCATGCTATAGAGGTTGGTAAAGGAGATGTTTAACCCTTATCTAGATGGAAGTGTTAAGAGAGGGGGAGGGGGTAAGAAACAAAACAAAACCACTTTTGTTTAGGAATGAGACATGGCACAGTCAACACAATGTAGTGGTGGAGGCTGTACAGCCGGTAGACCAGTGGGTAGTCCTGAAAGAATACCCCCAATAGGGCAAAAGCGGTTAAGGGGTAAAATGGCAAATCCTGTTACAACAGGTAGTATAAAAGGCCATAGACGTGCACAATAGGAAGGGGAGGAAGAGAAAAACGACAAACAAGAGATATAGAAAAACAGAGAGAAAAAAAAATAGAGCAAATGAAGAGAGAAAGAAAGAATACAGAAAACCAAAAGTAATGAAAAAATTTGAGTGATAGGAGCAAAAGCATGCATCAATAGGCTACCCATTTCTCTCCCTCTCAATAGTCCACTATCTAACGAATCAAGAATCCAAGATTAAATCATCTAAGTCATTTTTTCAAAGTGCGTAACTTCTACAGCGAGAGCACTCTTTGAGGTTATCCACATTAGAGATTGGTTCCCCCTTTTTTTGGATTTGAATATGCTAAAGAGCCAAACCTATTTTTCTAGCTGACTAATCTTCTTTTCTCTTATTTTGGTTGATTAATGACTAACTATCTTGCTATTAATTTTTCTTTGTCATGACCTTGTTTCTTGTAATCATATTGTGATATCTTCATTCGTGGAGCTAGTCACGTATTATTGTTATTAGTAGAAGATGTTTTAGTTAAAATGTTTTAGTTATCCTACTGTATTGTGTTCTTGCTATAACATTTGCAACAGTTTTTCCTGCCGTGAGTACGTGATACGTTCAAGATTCCTGCCAAGATGCGTTAGCACAAAAAGGGCCCAACTTGCACACAAGCTAGCCTAAGGTGTGTTTCAATTAGGCCAGTCCTGACTCTCTTACCCCAGAATTATGGGTCGTGGTACAATAGGAGCAATCCAACCCAAAACACAAAAAAGGCCAACCACAACCACATATGATTTGTTATAAAAGTGTTGTGGATATAATTTTTTTTTTCACAATACTTTTATTTTTATTTATGTTTGGTACCAATATGATATTTTATTATTTTATTTTGAACTATAAGAAATTAACACCTCAAAAATAATGTAGCAAAACTACTGTAGCTTTACACATTAAAAAAAAAAAATGGCCAGTGAAATAGTGCAAATTGAACAAACCAAAGATACTGTAGTGAAACTACTGTAGCTTTAAGGCATTTGCTCTTTTTATATATAAATAATATACTATAAAACAAAAACAAACTGGAATACTTGAGAAGAAAAAAAAAAATCCATCTCAAATGCCTTGAATAAGTATAAAAGGTTTTTTAGCAGTATTAAAATGAATCCAAAAACTTGACTAAACCAAAACACTATTCCTAAGCCTATTGGCTCTTTTTATATAGTTAATAGAAATAGACATAGACGTGGAACGTATATAGTAGATTATTTTTAATATTTAAATAATATTTATTATATAAATTGTGCATAAAATTATTTTAACATTATTAAAATCATAAAAAACATATTAACATTATCAAAGTTAAATATACAGATAACTAATTGGCAACACTTTAGATTTTTATAACTTAAAATAATTAATTAAATTTTTTATGAGATCACTAGTTCAACCTCGATCAGACCATAAAATTGGTAACCAATCTCTTTTTCGGTTCTTTGACCATAGTAGTTTTTAAAACCATGCCCATAATAACAATGTCCTCCAAATTAATCATGAATTAATTTTTTTTGTGAGGTTTCAATTAGGACTTCTCTTTGTAACATAGGAATTGTATGCTAATAACGTTGAGAAACCTTAAAAAATGAGTGACTGTTAAGAATATCATCATACTAAATGTTAGAGATAACGCCAAAAAAGTTAGTCATTGTTCTATGATAGAGGTAGTGGTAGATGGAGTGGTGCATATGATAGGGTCCCTAAAGAGGGTATGCGGTGGGTTTAGAAAAACAAATGATTTCCTATAAAGTATATTAAATTGATTAAGGATATATATAACAAACTTGTAACTAGTATGAGAACAAGTGAAGGCATCCAATATGTGTTCAACCACGAGCATTTGGCAATAGTAGGTTTAACTACTTGTTCATGGGGATAATTTAAAGTAAAGGGGTATGATTCATTAATGAAGATGATGATACGGTATATACATGTAAGTTACTTGCTACATGGTCAACTAATAGAATCATATTCCTGCTAAAATTGATTTCTTTATTTGAACTGCAATATTTGGAAAAATTTTGACAATTGATAATTTATGTAGAAAGAATGTGTGGCCTTTTTATTGGTTTTATACGCATAAAAGCAATGATAAATTAGTAGATCGTCTATTAATTCACTACCCTATACTGCATAATTGTGGTCTATGGTATTGGGTTTATTTGATGTTTCTTGGGTAATGTCAAAGATTGTGGTGGAATTGTTAGCTTGTTGGCCAAGTCATTTTTGGGTGCCATCCTAATGGTCATTTGTGGATAACTACCTCACATTGCTTGATGTGGTGTATGTGGAGAGAGAAAAACAACCAGAGCTTCAAAGATACAAAGAGAACTATGCATGATCTCAAATTGTTTTTTATTTTAGAACTTTTGTTGGATTGAATTTCAGTTTTGCATAGTCAATCTTTATGGTATATTATTGATTTGTTGGATTTATGTAATTTGTGTGATTCATTGTATAGTCCCCAGCTGTATATTTGGGCGACTCTAATTTTTTTATATCAATATAATTTTCATTAGTTATAAAACAATTATATATATTTTTAAAATATTTTAAGTTTATGTTAGTGAATTTAGTAGTGTTAAGTTGTAGATGAGGTGAGGTAAGTTTATTTTGGAAAGTAAAGAAGAACTATGTACAATTCAAAACAATGAGAAGATTAGTGTAATTTCAAAGAATCCAAGGGAGTTTGGTGCAATTTTCTAAAAATTGTACACAACTGTAGAGAAGGTGAGTGTGGTTCACCCCTAGAACACCACCATCCCTCACAGAACTCCTATGACCAAACCCATATCATATATATATATATATATAGTTTAATTTTGCATTACGTGTCCCATCTAATCTAAATTTTTAAATTTTTGGGCCAAGTGAGTTAATTTAGTGTAAAAATTGGATGTCCATTAGAGTTTAATATTGCATTATGTGTTCTATCTAATTTAAGTTTTTAAATTTTTGTGCAAAGCGAGTTAATTCAGTGTAAAAAATGAGGAGTTTAATATAAATAAATCATAAAAAACCTAATCATATATCTAACTCTATATATAAAATTAGAGGAAAAGAGAGTTTGAATGAATTTATATTTATGAGACATTTTTTTTGTATAACTAAAAATAATTCAAAGTTATAAGCCATTTATATAATATAATATTGTAAGGACTCAATTTGGGAAGGCCCTTGAAAATCAAAAGGAAAATGATCCAATAAGCCCAAACAATACATTTTTAGAGAGTGGGTTCAAGAACTAGACCCTAACAAACAGACAACGCCCAAAACAGGACTCACACTCGTTGAAGGCTGGCACGTCAAAGTTACTCCCCAAGGTCTCTCCTCGGCACCGATCCGAGGAGCTTGACAGAGGTCCCTCCCTTTCCTCTTTCTTTTTTTCTCCCTTTAACTGTTCTGTTGGTTCCCTTTATATAGTCATCTTCTCACTGTCTCTCTCTTCCACTTGTTAATCATCCGTGAACTTTCCTCCTGATTGCCCGTCCCCACAGCTGCACTATCAGTACTCGTGTGATTTGTAGTGGCCAGGGTTGCTCCGTCCAAGAGTCACATCTCCATTAATGCGGCCAGAGGGTTAAGTGAGCGCATTTAGTATGGAGGTGACAACCTATACTGGACTTTTCCCTTCACTTGGTGTTGGTCTCGGTCCACCGAGGACAAGGCCATCCTTGGCTGTGGTCCTTACAGCTCAGGCCTTCATACAACGTCCTCGGACGATTCTTCATCCTCGGCATGGGCCTTGGACTGGATGTAAAATGGGCTGATGCTACTGAGTTCTCAGGCCCCACCCACCTCCTCGGACGGGGAGGAGGGTTTTGACACCCTCAGGCCTTTGTCATGATTCGCCCAACCTCGGCCTTCATTAGCGTTGGAATCTCTTTGCCTGCCCAATGCGTGTTTCCGGCGCCTCAATATTTTGTGCGTGCATGCATTAAATTTTGGCGGCTCTATGTTCCCCACGTTCAATGGTGTGATGACAATCAGTCGGTGGGGATTTCTTGCCTTTATAGGCGGGAAATTCCCCTTGGTTAATTTTAATTAGGGATATAAATACTCGTTTGAACCACTTGGCCTCCTTATTTGTGCACTCGAGAACTTCGGAACACATACTCTGAATCTGGCCCAATCTCCACACTGACCAGTGCCCCTCATCAACATAAAGAGTCTGTTCGAGGAGAATCTCCCCATTTCTGTAAGTCTCCTTCTCTCTGTAGCACAAACTTCTCTCTGATTCTTTTTTCTCCTTTGCTCTCTCTCTCTCTCTCTCTCTCTCTCTCTTGGGTATTTGAGTCGTTACTAGGGATGGGTAAGTTTAAGAAGTTAGTTGAGTCTGAGGAGATGATGGAGAAATTCATTGCTAATTACGAGATATCCCGTAATGTCGGCTTGAGGTATTGTGAGGAAGGAGAGTGGCTCATCAAAAGGAACAAGGGCGAAATTGTGATTCCCATAGTCGTCTTCGTAGAGGGAGGCATGAGAATCCCTATGGGGCCAGTGACGAGCGGTTACCTTAGGCATTTTCGGCTAGCTCCTACCCAGTGCGCCGTTAATATGTTTAGGATACTAGGCTGCGTAGACGCCTTGAATGAGAAGATGGGGCTGAGGTTAACCCACCACGATGTAAATTGGTGCTACAATCTTCAGCACCTGAAGGGTAAGTCGTACTATATGAAGACGAGGGACGATAGGGTTCGGCTTATCCAGTGCCTCCCCGATTCTAGTAAGGGGTTGACTCAAGATTTTCTCATTGTGTCAGGGGAGTGGTACGACGGTCTCCACTGCCCGACAGTAGAGGGAGAGCCAGGTAGGGTACTCGAAGTAGGGGATGGTTAACTTCTTTTCTTTTTTCTTGGTCGTATATCTTTTTTGTTTGATTGGCCATAGGAGTTTTGTTTCTATTTCTGCAGATCCGCACGCCTTCGCACGTCATTTTCACCTGGTCAACAAGGCGGACCTGGAAGCCGTTCTTAGGGCGGAGCTCTTTCTAAAAGAGGCCGATAACTAGGTCAGAGCCGCCCATAAGATCCTCGGACGCGACCCTGCCCAGAAGTCGTTCTTGGTCACGAGGCATGTTATTAGGGCTCGCGATCCTCGGCTTAGGTAAATCACAGTGGTAGAGGACGAGTTTTCATTTTCTGAAGGAACTGCTATTCCGGAGGGCATCCCACTGGCAGGCTCTTCCTCATCCCATCAAGTAGTAGAGGCCGAGGAAGGGAGCTCGGAGAAGGGGGGAAAAGTGGTCGAACTAAACTCGTCTGAGGACGAATTTAGTGCATTTGACCGAGCTGATCAGCCTGAGGATCCCTCTGGTGATTTGGGGGACCCCCATTTGTCTGAAGCTAATCTTCGGCCCCCAAGGGTTGGTACTCAGATGGAGATGGGTTACAAGAGGAAATCCCACACCAATCTACTGGACCTGATTGAAGGCCAGCTAGGGGAAGTCCCAGAAAAAGCTTCCCCCTCCTCCTTCCAAGACTCAGCCTGCCCAGACCAGGTCGGCCTCTGCCCAGTTTAGGCCTCCTCCTCCTCCGCTTCAGACGAGTCTGCCGTCTAGGCCCGAGCCCGCTAATCCCAAGCAGAAGAAGGACAAGGGCAAAAGGCCTATGGGGGACAAGTTAGTGTCCTCGCAGGATAGGGACGACACTCGGCGGCCTTCAAAGCAAGTAAGAATAGACCCTCAAGGCCAAGATAGGCAGGTCACTGCCCAGCCCGAGGCTCAGGCCTGGCTTCTCGCCCTAATGCTCTATGGGGAGCCTCTAAGGGATGACTCCTCCCTTAGGGATTTTAGAGAGGGTGAAGGTGCGCATGTGGCCGACGCGCTGGAGAGGTGCCTGTTGCTTCCTGCGGATATGGCTGAGCTGGAGACTTTGAGGAGCAAGTAGGTCTTTCTCGGCCTTAAGCAGTACTTGGGAATGGTAAGACCCCCAGTACTTATGATTTTTCTAACTTCAATTTTTCTTCCTTTTTCTGAGTTTGGCTTATTATGCATTTGTTTTGTTTGCCAGGCCATCCAGGCCACCTTTAGGTTGGAGGCAGCGGCCAACGACCAGGGAAGGGCCCTCGATGTGGAGCACGAGAAGCGTTTAGAGGCCACTCGAACCCTCAAGACCTCTGAGGCTGACCTTGCCACGGCCAGGGAGGAGCTAAAGGCGATGACCCGAGCTCGAGACAGTGCAGAGTCAGGCCTTGCTGGTGCCTAAAAGTGGGCCCGAGATCAGGCGAGGCGTCTAGCCGATGCAAAGGAGCAACTGGCGATCGCTAAGGAGCTGGTTGCAAACCTGACCAAGAAGGCGGCCGCTGCTGAGGAGGCCAAAAATGCGGCTGAATGGGCCAAGGATGAAGCTATAAGGGCTAAGGCTGAGTCGGACTTCGGTAGGGAGGAGGCTCTGGCTTCTAAGGAGGAGGCCGAGAAGGCTGCTTACGCCGCGGGGGTAGCCGAGATGGAAGCTGCCTATAAAGCCCAAGTCCCTGGGGTATGTAGGCGCTATTGTTCTCAGGTTTGGGGTGAGGCCCTCAAACAAGCAGGGGTCGAGGCCTCGTCCGACCTGTGGAAGGTGGAGAGCGTGTATTACCCCCCTGCTATTTGCGAGGCTACTTCTGGTAGCTCCGAGGTTGAAGAGGTTGTTGAGGAAGTTGGGGCTACTCCAAGTGAGGGAGCTTCAGTTGCTGGACTTGCCGGCGAGCCTGTCAAAGGAGGTGATCCTCCCGGGGTAGTTGGATCAAGGGAAGGCCCCGACGAGGGGGCGCCCCAAGAGGTTGTAAATCCCTCCTCCGATGCCCTCTCCTCCGCCAAGAAGGCAACTATACTTGCCGTGCCTTTGCAGGCTATCCTTCTAAGTCAGAGCTCAAAGGACCCTGAGGCTGCCACGAACTAGCCACCCACTGGAGGGGGAGATTAAGTGGAAGGAATAGGCTCCTTGGCGCCTCTGTCACACCATGTGTTGCATATTGCAAGGACACGTCTGCCTTGTTTTTGCTTTTGTTTTGCTGTTTGTTCTGTCTCTTTTTTTTTTTTTTTATTACATTGTAATGTGACTCCTGCCATGTAACTTCTATGGACTTAATGCAATGCGAGTTTTATTTCTCTTTTTATTTGTTCTGGCTATTTATTCATTTGCACGTTATCCATTCTCCTTTTTCTCTTTACTTGTATAATCTTAGCTCCAATTGTATCTCGGCCAATCACGGCGATAATTGTAATAACGTGAGGGCGTGTATGTTTAGGTAGACCCACTATGTCCCAAGGACTAGGTAAGGTTCTGGTTCTTCCTAGCACAGGTCCCCTTTGAAGTAGTTAGTTTCCCCATAAGCTAAAGTCCGAGAACCATGCAAGGCCTTGGTTCTGTCTAATACTTGGAATCTTTTTGAAGTAGTTAGTTTCCCCATAGGCTTGAGTCCGAGGACCATAGAAGGTCTTGGTTCTGTCTAACACTTGGAATCTTTTTGAAGTAGTTAGTTTCCTCATAGGCTTGAGTCCGAGGACCATGTAAGGCCTTGATTTTGTCTAACACTTGGAATCCTTTTGAAGTAGTTAGTTTCTTCATAGGCTTGAGTCCGAGGACCATGCAAGGCCTTGGTTCTGTCTAACACTTAGAATCTTTTTGAAGTAGTTAGTTTCCCTATAGGCTTGAGTCCGAGAACCATGCAAGGTCTTGGTTCTGTCTAACACTTCTGTATGGGATGAAGGAGTTTGTCCTCGGCGCTTGGAATCTTATTTTCGGCATGATGACGGCCTCAGCCCTGCTTCACCGGAAGTGGGCCATCCTTGGGCCGGATCCTTAACCTCGCGGTGCCCTGGGCAGGGGTGGTTCGAACTTCTAACCTTACGTGTGGCAATAACCCCGCATTCTGTTTAAGCTTCCGGCCTTCTCAATTACGAGGCGTGCCCTGACTGTTCACGGTCCGCGCCTGACGTTTCGATGCGCGAGACTTGCCTTCGTTAATATCTTCGTGGATTGATGCAGATCCAGCGGTCTACGGCCTCCTTGGAATTTAGTTAGGATTAATGCTGCTGATAACCATTTTCTCGAATTCTGTGTGGATCAATTCCCACCAACCTCCATATTCTATATAAGGCTCTTTGGGGGGAAACGTCCTTCCACACTCCATGAACCCTCTAACAAAACAGGAAACACGTCCCTTCAGCTCTCCGAACCCCTTCAATAACCCTGCCAGGATTGTGACAAGAGTTTGGAGAAATGGGGTGGCCTTGGATGGGAGTGAGGGCACACAGGCCAAAGGTCCTCCTTCCTCGGCCGAGAGCCGTTGTGGCTGTAGCTTGCGTCAAACTTCCGGTGCGACAGAGTTTGGGCGTCATCTCGATGGTGTCGTGCATGGCGGTCAAGAGGGAGGTCCTTGAAGTACATAACGCTCTTCTTCGGGGTGCACCAATGCCTACCCTTCAGACTGGCAGTGACTCGCGCCTAGCCTATCCATCGGTGGAGGCTCACAAGATTACGTCATGTCCGGTGCCCGGGTGTTGCCGTCTCCAACGGCCAACCACCGTGGGGCTGAGAGAGAATCAAGGGAAAATCATGGGGAGGGGTCGTCAGGCGCCCACGCATCTGCTCCTCTCTTCTCACCGGCACCATCCGCACCGGCCTGGGAGTTGTTGGTAGCCTTAAAGGAAGCTTGTCTCAGCCTTCTTCCCTAAAGTTAGTTTTAAAACAAGCCCGTTTGGGCCTCTGTTTGTAGAATTAGCTTTAAAACACGCTTGTCTGAGCCTCTGTTTGTATCTTGTATTTGCTTTTTGATTAATAAAACGTTGCAATGTTTGTTTCCTTTTCCTATTCTCTGAATCTTTTACTTTCCTGCAACGATCATATCTTGTGCAAAAGCGTTATTGTTGGTTTTTACTTCGTTCTCTTCTTCTTTTTTTTTTTTTTTTTTGAGTCGGGGTCAGTGTCACTGGTGGTGACGAAAAACTACCTAACCTTACGCAAGCCCCTAACGGGGGAATCGTTAGCCGTTACGCCTGCTAATGCCCTAGTTCTCCCCACAGACAGCGCCAATTGTAAGGACTCAATTTGGGAAGGCCCTCGAAATCAAAAGGAAAATGATCTAATAAGCCCAAACAATACATTTTTAGAGAGTGGGTTCAAGAATTAGACCCTAACAAACGGACAACGCCCAAAATAGGACTCACACTCGTTGAAGGCCGGCGCGTCAAAGTTACTCCCTAAGGTCTCTCTTCAGCACCAATCTGAGGAGCTTGACAGAGGTCCCTCCCTTTCCTCTTTCTTTTTTCTCCCCTTAACTATTCTATTGGTTCCCCTTATATAGTCCTCTTCTCACCGTCTCTCTCTTCCACCTGTTGATCATCCACAAACTTTCCTCCTGATTGCCCGTCCCCACAGCTGCACTATCAGTACTCGTGTGATTTGCAATGGCCAGGGTTGCTCCGTCTAGGAGTCACATCTCTATTAATGCGGCCAGAGGGTTAGGTGAGCGCATTTAGTGTGGAGGTGACAACCTGTACTGGACTTTTCCCTTCACTTGGTGTTGGTCTCGGTCCACCGAGGACAGGGCCATCCTCGGCCGTGGTCCTTGCAGCTCAGGCCTTCATACGACGTCCTCGAACGATTCTTCATCCTCGGCATGGGCCTTGGGTTGGATGTAAAATGGGCCGATGCTACTAAGTTCTCAGGCCCCACAACTATAATTATGTATGGTCCATTACTAACTAGGTGTGATATATATATATATATATATATATAGCCAAATCTTAGAGAAAATTCAATTAGAATCAAAATTAGATTTTGCTTTTGTTAGGTGTGACATATATATATATATAGCCAAATCTTCAATTAGAATCAAAATTAGATTTTGGTTTTGTTAGCTTTTCATACAACTTAAATTGTTTAGATTTTTTTTTAAATTATTTTTCTTTGAGCTAAACGATCTAATGCACATATCCTCATTTATTTTCTATTGTATTTAGTAGAATTTTATAGACAGTGGTTGTGAATTGGTATTGTATATGTAATATCCAAAAGTAATTTTCAAAATTATTTACGTAATAACAGTGTAATGAGAAACTTGGCTTAACCAATATCATGGAAATTGCAAGGAAAAACCATTTTAGTTCCTCCAAATGTCTTGGTTGAACTAATGTCCTATATGTTTAATAACTTAAACTAACATCAATAGCACCACTACAATTCACGATTCCCGTGCGTAAGCGTGAATTACATACTAGTGTATATAATATAAGTCGAAACTCACATCTTTATCCTCATTGGAGACCAAGGGAGAGAAAATTGCCTTGACCTCAAGAAATTCACATCTAACATTTCTTTTGGGCAAAGATTTATTTAGTTCTCCATTCTTTCCTAGATCTTATTTTGTGTGGTTGTTCATGTGAATCGTCACACACATATAGAAAAAACCCAAATCCCAAAATGCCAAAGTGTTGATGTTGGGCCCATGTGGCTTGCATTGCCAAGCCCAAGTCAACACAAGTTAATCGAATTCATGTTGTATTAGGAGACTAAGGTAGCCAACTTAACATATATATATATATATGTTATTAGTTACGGTAATAGAGAGAATTCCAATAACCTAGTAGGTATAGCTGCATAAGAAAAAAGAAAGGCTTAGCTTTTATTCTTATTGTTTCTTTTTGTGAGAAAGTGCTAGGGTGTAATTAGGATTTGGGTTTCTTGAGTGTTCTTGTACACTATTGTATCTCCCTATTTTTATAGTAAAATTTCTTCGTCGTCGCCGTGAAGGTAGGCAGATTGCCGAACCATGTAAATTTTTGTGTTCTTTATGTGTGCTTGTTATTTAATTTTCTGCTTATTTACTATTATTGACTTGAGTCCTAGGGTGCTATTTGCACAACAAGTGGTATCAGAACCAGGTTAGAATTCAATCCTTTGAATACAGTAAAGATGTTAAGCACAAAGTATGACGTAGAGAAGTTTTGTGGTCAGAGAAATTTTTCCCTTTGGTAAAGGCGGATGAAGGATCTCCTAATTCAACAAGGAGTTCATAAGGCCCTACTTAAGAAAGAGAAGAAACCGAAAAAGATGAAGGATGAAGAATGGGTAGAGATGAATGAGAAAGCAGCTAGCACTATTCGTCTCAACCTAGATGATAAGGTCATCCACAACATCTTAGAATCAAAGACTGCAAATGAAGTTTGGGAAAAACTAGAAGGTTTTTATATGAGAAAGAATCTGACGAACAAGTTGTATGTGAAGAAGCAACTGTATAGTTTGCATATGAAGGAGGGTTCAGATCTGTTGGAGCATCTCAACATGTTTAACAGTTGAACACCCAATTGTCAAGTTTTGGGGTAAATTATGAGTACAAAGATAAATTATTACTCTTATTAGCGTTGCTCCCTACATCTTTTGATCTAGTGACTATGTTGATGTACAGGAAAGAGACTATAGTACTTGATAAGGTGACTATTTCTCTCTTATCACACATAGAGATGAAGCAAGATGTTGATGGTTCTCAAGCTGATGGACTTATTGTAAAGTCAGAGTCGAGCAATTGGGGTAGAAGTGAGTCAAGATCCAACTGGAATATCTTAATTTAGATTATGTGCAAAGAAAGATGTAAAGTACTTTTATTGTCACAAGAAATGACACTACAAGAATCAATGTAAAGAGTGAAAGAGCATTTAGAGGAGAAGAGGAATGGAAAGAAGCCCCTAGATTCAGCTAGTGTTGCTAAAGAAACATCAGTTGAAAGTGAAGTTGGTGTAGATTTACTTTCAGTGTCATCAGGTAACAATGTTCTATTAGAATCTTGGGTTTTAGATTCAGCATGCTTATATCATATGACTCCAAAGAAAGATTAGTTTGACACGTATAAGCCTTACAATGGTGGTATAGTTCAAATGGGTAACGATGCTACATGCCCAGTTATTGGGATTGGTACCATGAAAATCAAGATGTTTGATGGAGTTCTGAGAGTTCTTAGTAATGTCAAACATGTTCTAGATCTTAGGAATAATTTAATTTCTTTAGGAGTATTGGATGATTTGGGGCATTCATACTCATCAAAGGGTGGAATCATGAAGATTACCAAATGTGCTTTGATGGTGATGAAGGAACAGAAAGTAAGCATGCTTTACAGATTGATTGGGAACACAGTTGTAGGAAGAGTTGCAACCACCACTTCGGTAGAGTCCAGCACTAACAACACAAAATTATGGCATATGTGACTTGGCCATTTTAGTGAACATGGTATGTTAGAGCTGCACAAGAGAAATTTATTGAAGGGGGTGAAGACATGCAAGATAGACTTCTGTGAGTGTTGTGTGTATAGGAAGCAGCATAGAGCTAGTTTCAAAACAGACTCTCATACAAGTAAAGGTGTTCTTGACTATGTTCATTTAGATGTTTGGGATCTAGTTTTAGTTTCTTCTCATATGGTGCTTAGTACTTCATTAGTTTCATTGATGACTACTCTAGAAAGGCATGAATTTATTTTATGAAGCATAAGTCTGATGTGTTTGGCATATTTAAAAAGTGGAAAGCACACATTGAAAATTAGACTGGTAGAAAAATAAAATATCTTAGAATAGATAATGGACTAGAGCATAAAAATAAAGAATTCGTAAGATTTTGTGAATTAAAAGGTATTACTCATCACTTCACAATTAAAGGAACTCCGTAGTAGAATGGGGTTGTAGAGAGAATGAACATAACCTTAGCCGAAAGAGCCAGATGCATGAGATTGAATGTAGGATTGTCTAAGGTGTTCTGGACAAAAATAGTTTACACAACAAGCTTCATTATTAATAGATCTCCATCATTAGCTATTGATTTCAAGATTCCAAAAGAGGTTTGGCTAGGTAGACCAATTGATTATTTGAGTATAAAAATCTTTGGTTGTCTAGCTTATGTGCATGTGTAGAGTGGAGAGTGTTCTAAATTGGATTTGAAGTCAAGAAAATGCGTATTTCTTGGTTTTGAAAAAGGTGTTAAAGGTTATAGGCTTTGAGATCCAATCTCAAAGAAAACATTGACTAGTAGAGATGTCATATTTGATGAAGCCTTTATGTTGAAATAGAATGAAGCAGAGACATGTGATTATAGTTCACGGGAGAAATTAACTATTAAGGTGGAGTTTGATGAGAATAGTTCACGTAGTGGAGATCCATCATTTTACAAGGATGTAGAAGAGATGGGATCACTACAGAAGAATAAGGGTTGGGAATCAATGAAATTGCCCAAGAGAAAGAAGGCTATTGGTTGCAAGTGGGTATACGGCAAGAAAGAAGCTTTATCAGAAAATGAAGGTGAAAAATTCAAGGCACAGTTAGTGGCTAAGGATTACTCATAGAGAGAGGAATAGAATACCTCAGATATGTTGACAAAGCCAATTCCAATAGACAAGTTCAAGAGTTACTTGGACTTGGTTGATGTTTGTAGCTTGTGAGCATTTAAGGGCTAAGGTGGAGGCAATGGAGGAGTTTGCTAGTGTTGCTTGACCAATTCAAGCCAAGGTAGAGATTTGTTGATGTTGGGCCCGTGTGGCTTACATTGCCAAGCCCAAGTCAACACAAGTTGATCGAATTCTTGTTGTATAAGGAGACTAAGGTAGCTGGCTTAACATCTCTCTCTCTCTCTCTCTCTCTCTCTCTCTCTCTCTCTCTCTCTCTATATATATATATATATATATATGTTATTAGTTACGACAATAAAGAGAAGTCCAATAACCTAGCAGGTATTGCCGCATAAGTAAAAAGAGAAAAAAGAGAGGCAGTTAGCTTCTATTCGTATTGTTTCTTTTTGAGAGAGAGTGTTAAAGTGTAATTGGAATTTGGGTTTCTTGAGAGTGTTCTTGTGCACTATTGTATCTCCCTATTTTTATAGTGAAATTTCTTCGTCGTCACTGTGAAGGTAGGCAATTTGCCGAACCACGTAAATTCTTGTGTTTTTTGTGTGTGCTTGTTATTTAATTTCTACTTATTTACTGTTATTGATTTGAGTCCTGGGGTGCTATTTGCACAACACAAAGAAACTCAAAAAGAAAAGAAAAAGATCCATATGTGTATTAGTAGCATTAGTTCATTAAAAAAAAAAAAAATGTAGTAGTAGCATTAGCTCCGTTCAGTTGGCTAGTTGGCGTGCTTTCTTCAAATACAACGGTTGAAACTATAAGGTTTTTTTAGCAACACCAACACCCACATAAAGCTCTCAATATCTTCAAGGTTCAAGCTAAGTTCCCTCCCTTTGGCCAAAATGGCCAAATACCACTATTTGACAAAATACGTAAGGATCTATCACTGTTTTGGAAATATATATGAATAAACCACTCTTTTGGAACTCGAGTTTACTGTTTAACTCAAGTTTTAGGACTTCGAGTTCTTTGAAAAAATAGCTTTCAAGTTTGCCATGCTACTTTTTATGGAACTCGAGTTACATAAAAAATTGGTGGCTATTTTCATGTAACTTGAGTTTGTGAAACTCGAGTTACATGGCAAACTTGAGTTTCACAAACTTGAGTTTTAAAAAAGTAGTAGATCCCTAATTGTTTTGTAAACAGTGGTAGATCACTATATATTTTGCCATATAGTGGTACTTGGCCATTTTAGCCCCTTCTCCTTTACTTCCATAAAGCATAATAAAGTATAGGCAAAAATCCAAAACTGACCCTTCAACTTTCAGCCTTTGTCATTTCAGTCCTCTAAGTTTTAAGTGTGGTAAATTCAGTATTCCATTATACTTCAATTAGTAGTCTTCGTTAAGTGAACCAAAACAATGTCGTTTTGGCTCTTTTTTTTTTTTTCTTTTTTTTTTAAAGAGCATTTTCAGCACAATTAACATTAATAGGTCCCAATTAGCTCCCAATTAACATTAAATGGCTCCAATCACTCCCATTTCAGAATTAATTGGTTCTCAATTTACTCTAATTAAAAGATAATTACACAAATTACTCATTAAATAATTAATGTTTAACTATCTAATTAATTAGGTGTATGCAACCTCACCATAAAATGTAGTCCTAACCAATTAAATTATGACACATCATTAATCTCAAATTGATTACACCTATAACCAATTGAAATCAATTGTTCATAATCACATATAGTCGGACTCAATTTGTGATAGTACATCTTAGCCATTAAAACTTGATTTGATGATAACTTTCAATCTAATGGTCCGATTAGGGCTTATGACCAGTCGATTTGATCGTTACAACATCGAGATCATTTTGATGAAATGAGTCCAATGATCTAATGGCTAGAATCAAGATGCATATTTTTAAAGTGAAAGTATCCTTTTACCCTTTATGTGAGGTTAAATGCGGGTTGCAAAATGGGGTGTCAACAGGGACCGTGAGAGGGAGAAATTGAGATTAAGATATTTTGTGGCGGCCTAGGGTCCGCTCCATCAACTCCAGCTTCGACCAAGTATAGTTTTGGGTAAGTGATAATATAACTTTTGAACTTTTGTGTTTTGTGGATGTAACCCAAAATTTTGATGATATGACTTTTGATTTGTGTAACCCATAATTTTTATTTGTGTCTTTTTGGTATATAACATTTGATATAAATATGTGTCAATGCTTGCTTCTATTTTATGAATACATCTATTTTTTATATAATTCTATTTTTGAATGAAAGAATGTTGCCTTGCTTAGGATCATTCAAGCTCCCTACTTTCTTATTTCTTGCTTTACCTATTGGATTGGAATCGTTGGATAGATCCGTGTTTTTTTTAAAAAAAATAACAAATTTTTTATTTTTGTTTTAGTTACATTTAAAAAAAAAAGAAAAAAAAAAAAAGAGCCAAAACGACATTGTTTTGGTTCACTTAACGAAGACTACTAATTGAAGTATAATGGAATACTGAATTTACCACACTTAAAACTTAGAGGACTGAAATGACAAAGGCTGAAAGTTGAAGGGTCAGTTTTGGATTTTTGCCTATACTTTATTATGCTTTATGGAAGTAAAGGAGAAGGGGCTAAAATGGCCAAGTACCACTATATGGCAAAATATATAGTGATCTACCACTGTTTACAAAACAATTAGGGATCTACTACTTTTTTAAAACTCAAGTTTGTGAAACTCAAGTTTGCCATGTAACTCGAGTTTCACAAACTCAAGTTACATGAAAATAGCCACCAATTTTTTATGTAACTCGAGTTCCATAAAAAGTAGCATGGCAAACTTGAAAGCTATTTTTTCAAAGAACTCGAAGTCCTAAAACTTGAGTTAAACAGTAAACTCGAGTTCCAAAAGAGTGGTTTATTCATATATATTTCCAAAACAGTGATAGATCCTTACGTATTTTGTCAAATAGTGGTATTTGGCCATTTTGGCCAAAGGGAGGGAACTTAGCTTGAACCTTGAAGATATTGAGAGCTTTATGTGGGTGTTGGTGTTGCTAAAAAAACCTTATAGTTTCAACCGTTGTATTTGAAGAAAGCACGCCAACTAGCCAACTGAACGGAGCTAATGCTACTACTACATTTTTTTTTTTTTTAATGAACTAATGCTACTAATACACATATGGATCTTTTTCTTTTCTTTTTGAGTTTCTTTGTGTTGTGCAAATAGCACCCCAGGACTCAAATCAATAACAGTAAATAAGTAGAAATTAAATAACAAGCACACACAAAAAACACAAGAATTTACGTGGTTCGGCAAATTGCCTACCTTCACAGTGACGACGAAGAAATTTCACTATAAAAATAGGGAGATACAATAGTGCACAAGAACACTCTCAAGAAACCCAAATTCCAATTACACTTTAACACTCTCTCTCAAAAAGAAACAATACGAATAGAAGCTAACTGCCTCTCTTTTTTCTCTTTTTACTTATGCGGCAATACCTGCTAGGTTATTGGACTTCTCTTTATTGTCGTAACTAATAACATATATATATATATATATATATATAGAGAGAGAGAGAGAGAGAGAGAGAGAGAGAGAGAGAGAGAGAGAGATGTTAAGCCAGCTACCTTAGTCTCCTTATACAACAAGAATTCGATCAACTTGTGTTGACTTGGGCTTGGCAATGTAAGCCACACGGGCCCAACATCAACAAATCTCTACCTTGGCTTGAATTGGTCAAGCAACACTAGCAAACTCCTCCATTGCCTCCACCTTAGCCCTTAAATGCTCACAAGCTACAAACATCAACCAAGTCCAAGTAACTCTTGAACTTGTCTATTGGAATTGGCTTTGTCAACATATCTGAGGTATTCTATTCCTCTCTCTATGAGTAATCCTTAGCCACTAACTGTGCCTTGAATTTTTCACCTTCATTTTCTGATAAAGCTTCTTTCTTGCCGTATACCCACTTGCAACCAATAGCCTTCTTTCTCTTGGGCAATTTCATTGATTCCCAACCCTTATTCTTCTGTAGTGATCCCATCTCTTCTACATCCTTGTAAAATGATGGATCTCCACTACGTGAACTATTCTCATCAAACTCCACCTTAATAGTTAATTTCTCCCGTGAACTATAATCACATGTCTCTGCTTCATTCTATTTCAACATAAAGGCTTCATCAAATATGACATCTCTACT